>NC_069501.1:24658124-24858124 GCF_027579735.1 Bombina bombina
TACAGGGAGAGAGTGCCTACAGGGAGAGTGACTACAGGGAGAGTGACTACAGGGAGAGTTCTCAGAGGTTATTGGAAGGTCTTGCACTGTGTGTAACTGCAGTGTTGTTGGTTTTTTTTTTTTTTGGGGGGGGGGGGGGGGAGGGGATAAGGGCTTCCATTCTAGGACCATCAATAGAGGGGCAGTAAAGTCAAATTTAAACATTCTTGATTCAAATAGAGCATGCAATTTCAAACAACTTTCCACTTTACTTTTATTATCAAATTTGCTTTGTTCTCTTTGTATCCTGTGTTGAAGAGTAAACTTAGATAGGCTAATAGGAGCTCATGAGTTTGCAAGTGCCTTTAGCAGTCTGTGACAGCAGTATCTGAAACGCTGTATAACACTGCAATAAACAGTGCCAGATGGCTATAGACGTGCACACTCCTGAGCTAGGATTACGCTTTAACAAAAAATACCAAGAGAAATAAACAAAATTGAAAAAAAAATAAGTAAATCAGAAACTTGCTTAAAATGTCATACTCTATGCAGTCAATTTAACTTTAATTTTGACTTTACTGTCCCTTTAATAACATTTCCATCCTGGTAAGAATATCATGATTAAGGGCTTGTTGTAGCTTGCTGTATAAACTATGCATTGAAACACCTCAATAAAAGGACTGTCTGTCTTTAAATAGAGTGGTGCTGTTGTATATGGCACAGTGTATACGACTGATGATCCTACTGCAATGAGCACACTTCCTTTGGAGCTGATTTAAGTAAATTTGGTGCTGCACTCATTGTGTTAAATATAAGTGAGCAGTTATATTGGGCAGCGTCCCCTGAGCACAACCGATTAAGGAAAGTGTCTCCTCAGCACGCACTACTAAAAGGTCATGCTCAGGGGACGCTGTTACTTAATAGGTGGTGCTCAGGGGACGCCGCTCCTTAATAGGTCGTGCTCAGGGGATGCCGCTCCTTAATAGGTGGTGCTCAGGGGACGCCGCTCCTTAATAGGTGGTGCTCAGGGGACGCCGCTCCTTAATAGGTGGTGCTCAGGGGACGCCGCTCCTTAATAGGTGGTGCTCAGGGGACGCCGCTCCTTAATAGGTGGTGCTCAGGGGACGCCGCTCCTTAATAGGTGGTGCTCAGGGGACGCCGCTCCTTAATAGGTTGTGCTCAGGGGACGCCGCTCCTTAATAGGTTGTGCTCAGGGGACGCCGCTCCTTAATAGGTTGTGCTCAGGGGACGCCGCTCCTTAATAGGTTGTGCTCAGGGGACGCCGCTCCTTAATAGGTTGTGCTCAGGGGACGCCGCTCCTTAATAGGTTGTGCTCAGGGGACACTGCTCCTTAATACGTCGTGCTCAGGGGACGCTGCTCCTTAATAACAAAATCTATGCTTACCTGATAAATGATTTTCTTTCTTGTCAGGGAGCGACCACGACTTTATTCATTACTGTTGAGAATTCAGCATCTGGCCACCAGGAGGAGGAAAAGACATCCCAGCCAAAGCTTACAAATCTTCTCCATAGAAGCTTTGTTCTTAAATGCCCAAGAGGACGACACTGAATGGGTAGAATGAGCCGTAATCCTCTCAGGAGGCTGCTGGCCAGCTTCCTCATAGGCCGGATGATACTTCTCAGCCAAAAGGAAAGAGTAGTCGCAATGGCCTTCTGACCCTTGCGCTTACCCGCATACACCAAAAACAAGAGGATTGTCTAAATTCCTTGGTAGCATGAAGATAGAACTTCAAAGCACGAACTACATTCAGATTGTGCAACAAACGTTCCTTCTGAGAGGAAGGATTAGGGCAAAAAGAAGGAACTACAATTTCCTGATTGATATTGCGGTCAGAGACAACCTTAGGTAGAAAACCTAACCTGGTACGTAAAAGAGCCTTATCCACATGGAAAACAAGATAAGGGGGATCACAATGTAAAGCAGATAACTTGGAAACTCTGCGAGCAGAAAAAATAGCCAACAAAAACAACACTTTCCAAGACAAAAGTTTAATGTCAACAGTCTTTTGAAGAACAATGAGAACAAGATTAAGGCTCCAAGGATGAGCAACTGGTTTAAGCACAGGCCTGATTCTAACCAGGGCCTGAACAAAGGATTGAACGTCAGGAAGATTAGCCAATTTCTTGCGCAGTAACACAGAAAGGGCAGAGATCTGACCCTTGATAGAACTGGCAGATAAACATTTCTCCAGACCATCTTGGAGAATCAGAAGAATCGACAATGCTCCCTGAGCCTTCAGGAAACCCCAGACTGCGCCCCAACCAAGAAGCCTGGAATCCGTAGTCCCAATCTCCCAATATTGTCTCGAAAAGCACGTGCCTTGAGACAGGTGGTCCTGACAGAGCCCCAAAGAGAGAGAATCTCTTGTAAGGCTGTCCAGGACGATCCGTTGGGATATGTCGGAATGATCACCATTCCATTATCTGAGCATACATAGTTGTAAGGGTCTCAAAATGGAAGTGAGCAAAAAGAATATCATCCATGGCTGCTACCAAAAGACCAATCACTTCCATGCATTGAGCCCCAGAAGATTCTACAGAGGACTGAAGAGAAAGACAGGCAGAGAGGAGCTTCGCTCATCTTTTATCCGTTAGGAAGATCTTCATGGACATTGAATCGATGATCGTTCCCAGAAAGCATAGGTGTTGGGGACCAGAGAACCTTTTTCCAAGTTTATCTTTTAGCTGCGAGTCCGAAGGAGACACAGTAGAGCTTTCGTGTGAGATCTTGCCATAGGAAAAGATGGAGCCTGAACCAAGTTATCATCCAGGTAAGGAGCTACCACGATTCCTCACATTCTGGCTACTGCAAATAGGGCTCCTAATACCTTTGTAAAGATCCTTGGGGCAGTAACTAGACCAAAGGAAAGAGATACAACCACAGAAACTGGAAACGATACCCGTGGATTGGAACATGGAGATATGCGTCCTTCAGGTCGATGGTGGTCATGAACTGACCATCTTGGATCAAAGGGAGAATGAATCTTATGGTCTTCATTTTGAAGGACGGAACCTTGAGGAACTTGTTGAGACATTTTAGATCCAGCATTGGATGAAAAGTTCTCTCCTTCTTGGGAACCACCAACAGGTATAAATAAAACCCTAGGCCCCTCTTTGATGTGCACAGGAACTATCTACTTTGGGAGTGATTGTTCCTGTGCCCCCAACTTAAAAAGGCTTCCCTCTTTATAAGGTTGGAGGAAAGTCTTGATGACAGAAATCTGCCTCCCCAGGCAGACTACATCCAAAACCCATGGATATTGAACGTCTTGAGCCCAGGCGTCTCTAAATAAAGTCTGCCCCCTACTAGATCCGGTCCCAGATCGGGGTCGTTCCTACATGCAGTCTAGTTATCGCCGGAGGGCTTCTTGAACTGCTTGGCCTTGTTTAATTGGCCTGGCTTCCAGATATTCTTGGTCTGATCAGCCTTTGCGGTGGGCTGAGCTCTCAATCCCTTGTCTGAACGAAAATTAGAAGATAAGCAACCCTTGGACTTAGTCTTCTTATCCTGAGGGAGGAAAGCGCCCTTTCCTGCGGTCACCGTGGATATAATAGAATCTAGACCAGGCCCAAACAACGTCTTTCCCTTAAAAGGTAAGGAAAGGAGTCTAAATTTGGATACCATGTCTGCTGACCAGGACTTTAACCAAAGGGCTCTCTGTGTGACCATCGCAAACCGAGAGGACTTAGCATTTAGACGAATGATCTACCCGTTAGCGTCACAAATGAAGGAATTGGCAATTTTAAGAGCCTTAATCCACCCCTGGATATCTTCTATCCAGGTCTCCACCAGAATCAACTCCGATAAGGAGTCACACCAGTAGGTAGCACCTGCAACGTCCGCAATGGCCCCGTCTGGTGAAACATCCTCCTTAAATACCCCTCCATCTTTCTATTTATGGGGTCCCGGAAGGAGGTATTATCCTCGAGAGGGAAAGTAGCACATTTAGCTACTACATTAGAGTAGAAATGGCTCCATTCACCTTAAGGATGGAACTCCACAATTCCAGGAGAGTGTTGGGAACTGAAAACATTCTCTTAAAAGTAGCTGAAAGAGAGAATGGAATCTCAGGCTTCTCCCATTCCTTAGCAAAGATTTCCGCCATACGAGCTGGAACCGGAAACGTTTCAGGAGCTCTTTTAACTTCACAAACCCTGTCCAGCTTTGGTTCCTCTCATGGTTTAGGCTCAGGGACATCCAGGGTCAACAGGACCTCCATAAATAAATATTGAAGATGTTCAAGTTTGAACCAGAAAGCTCCCCCTCGGACGCAATCAAAGTCAGTTCATCCTCAGAATGATAAGACACACTGTCCAACACAGACTGAATAGGAGGATTAAATTCTGCATCAGGGCAAACATGTTTAATTTTTCTCTTATGCTTGCCTGCAACCGGCAGTGCATTTAGTGCAGCGAAGACAGCGGATTGCAACTGAACCGCAAAGTCTGCAGGTAAAAAAACACACCCAGGAGATTATAATAAGCTGCATGGCACTGCTTTTGAAATATTAAGGGACTGGGGCTGAGGCATCACTTGGCCAACAGAGTCATGAGAGGTGGAGGGCTCTGAGGGGTTAAAATTAGTAGGCAAGAGAGGAACAGGAATAGATCCCTTCTTAGATTCTAACACAGATGATAAGCAATTAGAGCAGAACTGTGCAGGGGGACACACTGTGGCCTCTTCACAATAGAAGTATTTAATAGATATAATTTTAGGAGTATCAGAAACATCCAAAGTAAAATTGTCCCCCATATTGTCAAAAATATAACGTCTATCTCTAGACAAAAAAAATTAAGAGTCCTTATCTAAATGGCACCTAAACCCCCAGCGCTATAGCTGAGGCATTCACCACCTCCTAGATAGCAAAGGAGCCGAATTAAAAACTGCCAGGAGATCCGACAGATCTGAATTCAATGCTGCCAGGAGATCCAACTGCGCGATGAGTATGGAAGCGCGGAGAACCGGAACTTACACAGTGCGCTCGCTAAGATGATGCAGCTACTAAGGACTGCCTACTCACCAAGCAGAAGCGCGCGAGGCGGCCGTTTGCCGTGATCGCGCCTAAAACAAATCTAACAGTCTTAAAGGACATTCATACTTTAATTAGAAGTGCGCGAAGAGGCTGTTTGCCGAGATTGCGGATAAAACAAGTTCCAATCAGAACACATAAGCCCTTGTCAAAGAGTCCCCACAAGCCAAACTCTGGTGTCAAAGTGTTAGATACCAGTGAATAAAAAAAATGCTGGAAAGAGGACAGAGAAGTTTCCCTGCGACCTCCAGCAGCTAACTTTCACCACAACTCTCACTGAGAGAATTATATGGCTACTCTAAGAACCCCAGTGCTGTCTTGAATTGAAGCTACCCATTAAATGACTAAAATTCAATCCTCTTTAGGACACCTTCGCCAGCTCCTTTAGATGACAGAGGCAAAGAATGACTGAGGGAGTAGGGGAAGTGGGAGGGATATTGCTTTGTCTGGAGTGTCTTTACCTCCTCCTCCTGGCCAGATGCTGAATTCCCAACAGTAATGAATGAAGTCTTGGACTCTCAATGCCTTTGGATAGAAAAGGTGTGCTCAGGGAACGCTGCTCCTTAATAGGGCGTGCTCAGAGGGAGCTGTTCCTTAATAGGTCATGATTAGGGGACGCTGCTCTATAATAGGTCGTGATTAGGGGACGCTGCTCTATAATAGGTCGTGATTAGGGGACGCTGCTCTATAATAGGTCGTGATTAGGGGACGCTGCTCTATAATAGGTCGTGATTAGGGGACGCTGCTTTATAATAGGTCGTGATTAGGGGACGCTGCTCTATAATAGGTCATGATTAGGGGACGCTGCTCTATAATAGGTCGTGATTAGGGGACGCTGCTCTATAATAGGTCGTGATTAGGGGACGCTGCTCTATAATAGGTCGTGATTAGGGGACGCTGCTCTATAATAGGTCGTGATTAGGGGACGCTGCTCTATAATAGGTCGTGATTAGGGGACGCTGCTCTATAATAGGTCGTGATTAGGGGACGCTGCTCTATAATAGGTCGTGATTAGGGGACGCTGCTCTATAATAGGTCGTGATTAGGGGACGCTGCTTTATAATAGGTCGTGATTAGGGGACGCTGCTCTATAATAGGTCGTGATTAGGGGACGCTGCTCTATAATAGGTTGTGATTAGGGGACGCTGCTCTATAATAGGTCATGATTAGGGGACGCTGCTCTATAATAGGTCGTGATTAGGGGACGCTGCTCTATAATAGGTCGTGATTAGGGGACGCTGCTCTATAATAGGTCGTGATTAGGGGACGCTGCTTTATAATAGGTCATGATTAGGGGACGCTGCTCTATAATAGGTCGTGATTAGGGGACGCTGCTCTATAATAGGTCGTGATTAGGGGACGCTGCTCCTTAATAGGCCGTGATTAGGGGACGCTGCTCCTTAATAGGTCGTGATTAGGGGACGCTGCTCCTTAATAGGCCGTGATTAGGGGACGCTGCTCTATAATAGGTCGTGATTAGGGGACGCTGCTCTATAATAGGTCGTGATTAGGGGACGCTACTCTATAATAGGTCGTGATTAGGGGACGCTACTCTATAATAGGTCGTGATTAGGGGACGCTGCTCTATAATAGGTCGTGATTAGGTGACGCTGCTCCTTAATAGGTCATGATTAGGGGACGCTGCTCTATAATAGGTCGTGATTAGGGGACGCTGCTCTATAATAGGTCGTGATTAGGGGACGCTGCTCTATAATAGGTCGTGATTAGGGGACGCTGCTCTATAATAGGTCGTGATTAGGGGACGCTGCTCTATAATAGGTCGTGATTAGGGGACGCTACTTTATAATAGGTCGTGATTAGGGGACGCTGCTCTATAATAGGTCATGATTAGGGGACGCTGCTCTATAATAGGTCGTGATTAGGTGACGCTGCTCCTTAATAGGTCATGATTAGGGGACGCTGCTCTATAATAGGTCGTGATTAGGGGACGCTGCTCTATAATAGGTCGTGATTAGGGGACGCTGCTCTATAATAGGTTGTGATTAGGGGACGCTGCTCTATAATAAGTCGTGATTAGGGGACGCTGCTCTATAATAGGTCATGATTAGGGGACGCTGCTCTATAATAGGCCGTGATTAGGGGACGCTGCTCCTTAATAGGTCATGATTAGGGGACACTGCTCCTTAATAGGCCGTGATTAGGGGACGCTGCTCTATAATAGGTCGTGATTAGGGGACACTGCTCCTTAATAGGCCATGATTAGGGGACACAGCTCCTTAATAGGTCGTGATTAGGGGACGCTGCTCTATAATAGGTCGTGATTAGGGGACGCTGCTCCTTAATAGGCTGTGATTAGGGGACACTGCTCCTTAATAGGCCATGATTAGGGGACGCTGCTCTATAATAGGTCGTGATTAGGGGACGCTGCTCTATAATAGGTTGTGATTAGGGGACGCTGCTCTATAATAGGTTGTGATTAGGGGACGCTGCTCTATAATAGGTCGTGATTAGAGGACGCTGCTCTATAATAGGTCGAGATTAAGGGACGCTACTCTATAATAGGTCGTGATTAGGGGACGTTGCTCCTTAATAGGCCGTGATTAGGGGACGCTGCTCTATAATAGGTCGTGATTAGGGGACGCTGCTTCTTAATAGGCCGTGATTAGGGGACACTGCTCCTTAATAGGCCATGATTAGGGGACGCTGCTCTATAATAGGCCGTGATTAGGGGACGCTGCTCCTTAATAGGTTGTGATTAGGGGACGCTGCTCCTTAATAGGTTGTGATTAGGGGACGCTGCTCCTTAATAGGTTGTGATTAGGGGAGGATGCTGCTTAATAGGTTGTGATTAGAGGAAGATTCCCTTAATAGGTTGTGATTAGGGGTTGTTGCTCTTTAATAGGTCGTGATTAGGGGTTGTTGCGCTTTAATAAGCCGTGATTAGGCGCATTGCTCTTTAATAGGTCGTGATTAGGGGTGTTGCTCTTTAATAAGCCATGATTAGGGGGCGTTGCTCTTTAATAAGCCATGATTAGGGGGCGTTGCTCTTTAATAGGTTGTGATTAGGGGTGTTGCTCTTTAATAAGCCATGATTAGGGGGCGTTGCTCTTTAATAGGTTGTGATTAGGGGTGTTGCTCTTTAATAAGCCATGATTAGGGGGCGTTGCTCTTTAATAGGTTGTGATTAGGGGTGTTGCTCTTTAATAAGCCATGATTAGGGGGCGTTGCTCTTTAATAGGTTGTGATTAGGGGGCGTTGTGCTTTAATAAGCCGTGATTAGGCGCGTTGCTCTTTAATAGGTTGTGATTAGGGGGCGTTGTGCTTTAATAAGCCGTGATTAGGGGCGTTGCTCTTTAATAGGCCATGATTAGGAGACGCTGCTCTTTAATAGGTCGTAACAAAGAATCAGATGTAGTAGACCGAGCGCTAGTAATACGATGCCTTAAGCTCACTGGCAAGAGCCCCCTAGTGGGCTTGGGAAAGAGACTAACTAAACTGAGTGAGTGAGCGCTTACAGCTTAAAAGGCTAAGTGTTGGTATAAAACAATTTAATACAAGCAATAAAACAATATAACTATATAACTAATACAGTGATTCAGTTAAAACAATTTAAACATATTACATGGATCCATGGGGGGCATATAAAAACAAACCTAAAATACAATGTGCGTTCAGAACAGCATAAAATAATAAATAATCACAATGCCGAAAAAAGCCAGTTGGGTCACAAACCCATCAACTTTCGTTGGATGGGCGCTGATCACATAGGTAAAATTGGATATAGACAGGCGTTGCTCTTTAATAGGTTGTGATTAGGGGTGTTGCTCTTTAATAAGCCATGATTAGGGGGCGTTGCTCTTTAATAGGTTGTGATTAGGGGGCGTTGTGCTTTAATAAGCCGTGATTAGGCGCGTTGCTCTTTAATAGGTTGTGATTAGGGGGCGTTGTGCTTTAATAAGCCGTGATTAGGGGCGTTGCTCTTTAATAGGCCATGATTAGGAGACGCTGCTCTTTAATAGGTCGTACTCAGGAAACACTGTTCCTTAAAGGGACATGAAACCTACATTTTTTCTTTCATGATTCAGTTAGAACATGTGATTTTAAACAACTTTCCAATTTACGTCTATTATCAAACTGTCTTTGTTTTCTTGCGATCATTTGTTGAAAAACACTGATGCAAGCTCAGTAGTGTGCACGTGTCTGCAGCACTATACGGCAGCAGTTTTGCAAGAATGTTATACATTAGCAAGAGCACTAGATGGTAGCAGTTTTATAACAATGTTATACATTAGCAAGAGCACTAGATGGCAGCAGTTTTATAACAATGTTATACATTAGCAAGAGCACTAGATGGCAGCAGTTTTATAATAATGTTATACATTAGCAAGAGCACTAGATGGTAGCAGTTTTATAACAATGTTATACATTAGCAAGAGCACTAGATGGTAGCAGTTTTATAACAATGTTATACATTAGCAAGAGCACTAGATGGCAGCAGTTATATAATAATGTTATACATTAGCAAGAGCACTAGATGGCAGCAGTTATATAATAATGTTATACATTAGCAAGAGCACTAGATGGCAGTAGTTATATAATAATGTTATACATTAGCAAGAGCACTAGATGGCAGCAGTTTTATAATAATGTTATACATTAGCAAGAGCACTAGATGGCAGCAGTTATATAATAATGTTATACATTAGCAAGAGCACTAGATGGTAGCAGTTTTATAACAATGTTATACATTAGCAAGAGCACTAGATGGCAGCAGTTATATAATAATGTTATACATTAGCAAGAGCACTAGATGGCAGCAGTTATATAATAATGTTATACATTAGCAAGAGCACTAGATGGCAGCAGTTTTATAACAATGTTATACATTAGCAAGAGCACTAGATGGCAGCAGTTATATAATAATGTTATACATTAGCAAGAGCACTAGATGGCAGCAGTTTTATAATAATGTTATACATTAGCAAGAGCACTAGATGGCAGCACTATTCCCTGTATTTCATGTAGTGCTACCAGACGTGCATGCTAATTATCTAGATCTCTTCAACAAACAACAACAAAAGAATAAAGCAAACTTGATAATAGAAGTAAATTGGGAAGTTGACCTTGTAACAACTTCAGTACCGGACACAGAACTACTGCAGTGAGATCCCCTTTGTTCAGAAATAGCAGACATATATGGCTTTGCCATTGCTTTTAGGTAATCAGAAGGCCGCTAATTGCAGCTGTGCACCACACAGTGAAGGGGTTAATTAATGAGCTGTTAAGGGTAGAATTAAAATGTTTCTATTACTGAGACTTCCGTATATATGAAGCCCTAGGCTGACAAAGAGGGTTGCGATGCACCATCGGGGGTGGGTATCAGTGTGGGACCATAGAGGTAGCTTAGAGGGTGGGCATCTTGTATCTGGAATCTAAAAGAATTATTAGGGGCATGAGCCCAATACCTGTGGTCCTCGAGGATTGATATTGAACTCTTCCACCAAGTCCATGCGCTGTTTGGGGTTGACAGAGCCATCAATGGTGGCATAGGACAGGCCGATGCTTTTCAGGTGTACAGCCACGACCCTCAGCATGCTCGTCCACTGAGACACAATGACACTGCCAAGTACACAACATTGTCACTGAGTAAGGAATACTAAAGCCATCTAATGACAGCACTGCTTACATATAACTGTGAGCTCCAGGGCAGCACTGCACTGAGTGCATCTGGTGAGCAAATGACAAGACAAAGGTGTGTAGCCACCAATCACCATCTAGCTCTCATTACCTAGGTATGCATTTCATCAAAGGATACAAAGAGAATGAATTGCATTTGATAATAGAGCTAAATTAAATTAAGAAAAATAGAAGATGTTGGCGGTAGAGCAAATTATTTGTGGGAATGGTTAGTACAGACATATTACATTGCAAATAAAGGGGCGCTAAGTACATGGTTATTACACCTGCACAGCTGTATCATGGGAAGAAACTCACAAACCTTCCCCCTCTAGGCATTGCTCCTTATCAGAGAGAGGACACTCACCTTTTCTGGGTCTCGGAGCTATGGCTTATGTTGCGGAGCTCATCCACGAGAGCAGAGATCTGAGAAGAAGATAAATAAGTGAGTGAAATCTGCAACTTAAAGCAACAAATTGCAAACTGATGTTTTACTTTACTTTAAAGGGACATTAAACAGTTTGAGATGGTAATATAAAATGATAAATTGTTTATATAAAACAACTCTGCAATATACTTTCATTATTTATTTTGTCCTCTTTGCCTGTAATTCCATTCTGAAATTGTGAGCTTTTCAGTTCCTGTTAGAAATGAAAGTGCAGAACACTGTTAAATCCAGCACAACCATTGGCTGCACACTCTAGTGACCTATTTATAACGGTCCCTAATTGGCCACAGCAGAGAAGGTAACACAAGTTACAACATGGCAGCTCCCAGTGTTTTATAGACACTAAAACTTTACACTTATTTTGTCACTTTTTAAACAACTAATGAAACTTTAAAAAATACATCTACATGTTAGTCATGGACTAATCTTTTCTTTGAATGCATCATTCTATCTAGCATGTATTTAGTGTTTAATGTCCCTTTAAGACTCAGTGGCACTTTTATGGCAGTAACAAAAGAGCTTGGGAATGATTTAGATGGCGGCAGCAGGTAAGGCCGGTGCTGCTTATATAGGAAGATCACCTTGTATATTGTGTACAGTTCAGGTGACCACCTCCTGAAGAAGAAAAGGCGCCCTAAACTTACTGCTCCCCTGTGAGAATTAAAGGGACAGAATACCCTAAATGTTTCTTTTATGATTCAGATATGTTACGGTACCAACAGTGTACCAAGGTTAATATCAGATGAACAATGTCCTGCATAGGGAATCAGCAATTCACAACCCAGCCAGTTTTCAGGTTTAAACAGAATGACATTTATTAAAGGCTAGATGCCTAGTATTTATGCAGGTCTGACCCCCCCCCCCCCCCCCAGATGGGGGTTGAAAGGCTGTTGTACATTACATGGAGGGAACAAGTCCTTTGACATGATACAATAGAATTATATTACTTAAACACTTCAACCACAAGACACTCTTGGCCCTTCTTATCACTTAGGCGTTTTCTCTCTGGAGGTGATCAAACAATAGAATGCTTAGCACTAATTAGATTATAGCTGGAGCCAGCAACTCTGTCTTTAGAAATTAGTTTCTTAGCTAAACACAATTAACTCCTTCAGTCCTGACAGAAGGGTCTGTCACAAGATAGAACATACATTTTTAAACAACTTTCCTATTTATGTCTATTATCACTTTATCTTTGTTTTCTTGTTATCCTTTGTTGAAAAGCAGGAAGCTAAGCTCAGGAGTGTGCGTGTGTCTGCAGCTCTATATGGTAGAGGATTTGTAAAAATGTAATACATTAGCAAGACAACTAGATGGCAGCACTATTTCCTGTCATAGTAATTAAATTACAGCCTCTACAGCTTGCACCTGAGTAATAAGGAGGTGCTGGACAGTGACATTTCCTGTCATGTAGTGCTTCAGGCATGTGCACGCAACCTATCTAGATATCTCTTCAACAAAGAATAATATAAGAACCTAGCAAATTTGATAACAGAAGTGAATTGGAAACTTTTTTTAAATTATTTTCTTTCATGATTTAGATAGAGCATACAATTATAAACAACTTTCTAATTTACTTCTATTATCTATTTTGCTTCATTCTCTTGATATTCTTTGCTGAAAAGCATATCTAGATATGCTTAGTAGCTGCTGATTGGTAGCTGCACATAGATGCCTCCTGTGATTGGTTCACTGTGTGCATTGCTATTTCTTCATTAAAGGATATCTAAAGAATAAAGAAAATTAGGTAATAGAAGTAAATTGGAATGTTGTTTAAAATTATATTCTCTACCTTAATAATGAAAGAAAATGTTTGGGTATAGTGTCCCTTTAAGAGCAGACCAGATCCTCTCAGTTATCAGCAAACTGACCACTCACAAACAGGAAGCGCCTATCTGGTGCAGTAACAGCAGACCGGGTCTTCTCACGTATCAGCAAACTGACCACTCACAAACAGGAAGCGCCTATCTGGTGCAGTAACAGCTGACCGGGTCTTCTCACGTATCAGCAAACTGACCACTCACAAACAGGAAGCGCCTATCTGGTGCAGTAACAGCAGACCGGGTCTTCTCACGTATCAGCAAACTGACCACTCACAAACAGGAAGCGCCTATCTAGTGCAGTAACAGCAGACCGGGTCTTCTCACGTATCAGCAAACTGACCACTCACAAACAGGAAGCGCCTATCTGGTGCAGTAACGGCAGACCGGATCTTCTCACGTATCAGCAAACTGACCACTCACAAACAGGAAGCGCCTATCTAGTGCAGTAACAGCAGACTGGGTCTTCTCACGTATCAGCAAACTGACAACTCAAAAACAGGAAGTGCCTATCTGGTGCAGTAACAGCAGACCGGGTCTTCTCACATACCAGCAAACTGACCACTCACAAACAGGAAGCGCCTATCTAGTGCAGTAACAGCAGACCGGGTCTTCTCACGTATCAGCAAACTGACCACTCACAAACAGGAAGCGCCTATCTGGTGCACTAATAGCAGACCGGGTCTTCTCACGTATCAGCAAACTGACCACTCACAAACAGGAAGCGCCTATCTGGTGCAGTAACAGCAGACCGGGTCTTCTCACGTATCAGCAAACTGACCACTCACAAACAGAAAGCGCCTATCTGGTGCAGTAACAGCAGACCGGGTCTTCTCACGTATCAGCAAACTGACCACTCACAAACAGAAAGCGCCTATCTGGTGCAGTAACAGCAGACCGGGTCTTCTCACGTATCAGCAAACTGACAACTCACAAACAGGAAGCGCCTATCTGGTGCAGTAACAGCAGACCGGGTCTGCTCACGTATCAGCAAACTGACCACTCACAAACAGGAAGCGCCTATCTGGTGCAGTAACAGCAGACCGGATCTTCTCACGTATCAGCAAACTGACAACTCACAAACAGGAAGCGCCTATCTAGTGCAGTAACAGCAGACCGGGTCTTCTCACGTATCAGCAAACTGACCACTCACAAACAGGAAGCGCCTATCTGGTGCAGTAACAGCAGACCGGGTCTTCTCACGTATCAGCAAACTGACCACTCACAAACAGGAAGCGCCTATCTGGTGCAGTAACAGCAGACCGGGTCTTCTCACGTACCAGCAAACTGACCACTAACAAACAGGAAGCGCCTATCTGGTGCAGTAACAGCAGACCGGGTCTTCTCACGTATCAGCAAACTGACCACTCACAAACAGGAAGTGCCTATATGGTGCAGTAACAGCAGACCGGATCTTCTCACGTATCAGCAAACTGACCACTCATAAACAGGAAGCGCCTATCTAGTGCAGTAACAGCAGACCGGGTCTTCTCACGTATCAGCAAACTGACCACTCATAAACAGGAAGCACCTATATGGTGCGCTAACAGCAGACCGGGTCTGCTCACGTACCAGAAAACTGACCACTCACAAACAGTAAGCGCCTATCTGGTGCAGTAACAGCAGACCGGATCTTCTCACGTATCAGCAAACTGACCACTCAAAAACAGGAAGCGCCTATCTGGTGCAGTAACAGCAGACCAGATCTTCTCACGTATCAGCAAACTGACCACTCACAAACAGGAAGCGCCTATCTGGTGCAGTAACAGCAGACCGGGTCTTCTCACGTATCAGCAAACTGACCACTAACAAACAGGAAGCGCCTATCTGGTGCAGTAACAGCAGACCGGGTCTTCTCACGTATCAGCAAACTGACCACTCACAAACAGGAAGCGCCTATCTGGTGCAGTAACAGCAGTCCGGGTCTTCTCACGTATCAGAAAACTGACCACTAACAAACAGGAAGCGCCTATCTGGTGCAATAATAGCAGACCGGGTCTTCTCACGTATCAGCAAACTGACCACTCACAAACAGGAAGCGCCTATCTGGTGCAGTAACAGCAGACCGGGTCTTCTCACGTATCAGCAAACTGACCACTCACAAACAGGAAGCGCCTATCTAGTGCAGTAACAGCAGACCGGGTCTTCTCACGTATCAGCAAACTGACCACTCACAAACAGGAAGCGCCTATCTGGTGCAGTAACAGCAGACCAGATCTTCTCACGTATCAGCAAACTGACCACTCACAAACAGGAAGCGCCTATCTGGTGCAGTAACAGCAGACTGGGTCTTCTCACGTATCAGCAAACTGACCACTAACAAACAGGAAGCGCCTATCTGGTGCAGTAACAGCAGACCGGGTCTTCTCACGTATCAGCAAATTGACCACTCACAAACAGGAAGCGCCTATCTGGTGCGTAACAGCAGACCGGGTCTTCTCACGTATCAGCAAACTGACCACTCACAAACAGGAAGCGCCTATCTGGTGCAGTAACAGCAGACTGGGTCTTCTCACGTATCAGCAAACTGACCACTCACAAACAGGAAGCGCCTATCTGGTGCAGTAACAGCTGACCGGGTCTTCTCACGTATCAGCAAACTGACCACTAACAAACAGGAAGCGCCTATCTGGTGCAGTAACAGCAGACCGGGTCTTCTCACGTATCAGCAAACTGACCACTCACAAACAGGAAGCGCCTATCTAGTGCAGTAACAGCAGACCGGATCTTCTCACGTATCAGCAAACTGACCACTAACAAACAGGAAGCGCCTATCTAGTGCAGTAACAGCAGACCGGATCTTCTCACGTATCAGCAAACTGACCACTCACAAACAGGAAGTGCCTATCTGGTGCAGTAACAGCAGACCGGGTCTTCTCACATACCAGCAAACTGACCACTCACAAACAGGAAGCGCCTATCTGGTGCAGTAACAGCAGACCGGATCTTCTCACGTATCAGCAAACTGACCACTCACAAACAGGAAGCGCCTATATGGTGCAGTAACAGCAGACCGGGTCTTCTCACGTATCAGCAAACTGACAACTCACAAACAGGAAGCGCCTATCTGGTGCAGTAACAGCAGACCGGATCTTCTCACGTATCAGCAAACTGACCACTCACAAACAGGAAGCGCCTATATGGTGCAGTAACAGCAGACCGGATCTTCTCACGTATCAGCAAACTGACCACTCACAAACAGGAAGTGCCTATATGGTGCAGTAACAGCAGACCGGGTCTTCTCACGTATCAGCAAACTGACCACTCACAAACAGGAAGCGCCTATCTGGTGCAGTAACAGCAGACCGGGTCTTCTCACGTATCAGCAAACTGACCACTCACAAACAGGAAGTGCCTATCTGGTGCAGTAACAGCAGACTGGGTCTTCTCACATACCAGCAAACTGACCACTCACAAACAGGAAGCGCCTATATGGTGCAGTAACAGCAGACTACATCTTCTCACATATCAGCAAACTGAACACTAACAAACAGGAAGCTCCTATCTGGTGCAGTAACAGCAGACTGGGTCTTGTCACTTATCAGCAAACTGACCACTCACAAACAGGAAGTGCCTATCTGGTGCAGTAACAGCAGACCGGATCTTCTCACGTACCAGCAAACTGACCACTCACAAACAGGAAGCACCTATCGGGTGCAGTAACAGCAGACCGGATCTTCTCACGTATCAGCAAACTGACCACTCACAAACAGGAAGTGCCTATCTGGTGCAGTAACAGCAGACCGGATCTTCTCACGTACCAGCAAACTGACCACTCACAAACAGGAAGCACCTATCGGGTGCAGTAACAGTAGACAATTGCCTCTTTTTTGGGAACCAACGAACAGATTGTAATAAAATTCCAGACCCCGTTCCTGAATTGGAACAGGAACTATCACTCCCAGGTCAGAGAGGTCTCTTACACAGTGTAAGAATGCCTCTCTTTTTGTCTGGTCTACAGATAATCTTGAAAGCAGAAACCCGCCTCTGGGGAGAAAACTTTTAAACTCTAGTTTGTATCCCCTGGGACTCTATTTCTACTGCCCAGGGATCCTGAACATCTCGAACCCAAGCCTGAGCGAAGAAGGAAAATCTGCCCCCTACAAGATCTGGTCCCGGATCGGGGGCAGACCCTTCATGCTGACTTTGATTCAATAGCAGGCTTCTTGGATTGTTTTCCCTTATTCCAAGACTGATTGGGTCTCCATGAAGGTTTAGACTGTTCCTGCTTGGAGGCGGAAGAGGAAGAATTTCCCTTGAAATTTCGAAAGAAACGAAAATTACTATGTCATTTCTTTTGTTTGTTTCTCTTGTTCTGAGGGAGAAGGTGACCCTTACCTCCCGTAATATCAGAGATTATTTCCGTCAAGCCAGGTAACGAATCGCTAAAAGCTTAGACTTAGAGGATACATCCGCAGACCAAGGTTTTAACCATAAGGCTCTGCGAGCTAGAACAGAGAAACCTGAAATCTTTGCTCCTAGTTTGATAACTTGAAGGGAAGCATCCGTAATAAAGGAATTAGCCAATTTAAGAGCTTTTATCCTATCCTGGATTTCATCCAGGGGAGTTTCTGTCCTAAAAGCATCACACAACGCATCAAACCCATATGCCGCCGCACTAGTGACAATAGCAATGCACACAGCTGGCTGCCATTGTAAGCCCTGGTGTACATACATCTTTTTGAGTAACCCCTCTAATTTTGTGTCCATAGGATCTTTGAAAGCACAACTGTCCTCTATGGGTATAGTAGTTCTCTTAGCTAAGGTGGAAACAGCTCTTTCCATCTTGAGGACTGTTTGCCAAGCCTCCTTAACCGAGTCGGCTATGGGAAACATCTTTTTAAATATAGGAGATGGAGAAAAAGGTATACCCGGTCTCTCCCACTCCTTAGCAATGATCTCTGAAGCTCGGTCCGGTACAGGAAAAACCTCTATCGAGGAAGGTACCTCAAAATATTTGTTCACCTTACTGGATTTCTTGGGATTAACAACGGCCGTGGAGTCGCTGTCATCCAGAGTAGCTAAAACCTCCTTAAGTAACAGATGGAGGTGTTCTAGCTTAAACCTGAAGGATAAAACTTCAGTATCAGCAAGAAGAATTACACTGTCAGAATCTGAAATTTCACCTTCAGATGCAACTACGTTATCCTCCTCCTCAGGCTTCTGTGAGGAGACATCTGAAATAGCAACAACTGCGTCAGAAACCTTGCTTACTAAATGTCTGATTTTCCTCTTCCCTGCAATATTGGGAAAGCAGACAACGCATCTGAAACTGCAGAAGACATGAGAGAAGCGATGTCTTTTAAAGTAACTCCAACGGGAGCTAGAGAGGAAACGCAGGGCACTGCATGTGAGGGCGATAAGATTCATAACATACCGCAGACCCCTGGAGGGAAGAAGAGGAAGGAGAAAAGGACGAACCCAGTCTCTCCCACTCATTCTTAATAATGTTAGCCATCTTAACGGGAACCGGAAGGTCTGAGGCACCACCCTGTCCTCATATACTTTATCAAGTTTAGGAATCGAAGGTTCCTCCGGTAGTTTTGATTCCCGGAACCTCCAAAGTAGCAAGCACCTTATTCAGTAGAAAGCACAAATTTTCCATACTAAACCTAAAGTCTGGTTCTTCCGCAGCCGGAGGTTTAGATTCCGACCCAGAAGGAATGTCCCCTGAAGAGTCTGAGTTGTCCTCGTCAGCGGATAATCTTTCAGAGGTATCCAGTGGCGTAGATGACCCCTTGGCCAGACCGCAATGTTTTACCCTGCGATTGCGCTTGCCAGAACGTGGTAAGGCACTAATCACCGCAGACACCGCCGTTTGCAGTTGATCTGCAAAATCTAATGGCCAGCAGGCCTCTCCCGCAGGAGGATTAGTCGTGCCCTGGGGAGCTACATGTGTAATCAGAGATGAGTCCTCCATAGTTTGCGCCTTTATTATGGACTAGATATAAACTTTAAATGGCACCTTTATACCCCAATGGCCGGAGCACTCACCACCTCCTATGAACTGGACCACAGAGAAAACCGCTTTGCTTCCTGCAACCGCCGGTCAAGAAAGAGGAAGTTGAATAAGCCACACCTGGTCACATGGGAGTACCATGCAGGACCGCCCCTGCACTAGGAAGAAAAACGTGCCATATCGGCCGTGCAAGACAACTCCTGGAAATAAAACCTGTCTGTCCACACATTGCCAGAGCCTCATCTCACACATGTTGCAGCAATGACACACTAAATAACATTATGTACAAGACCCCCCCTGTTCAATAATCCCCCTTCCAGGGATATTAACCCTTGATTCTATACAGATAAAGGAGTAAGACTTAAAACTCCAGTCCCATTCCGAAGAGTACTACCCTCCAGAAGAATCTTCCGACACTTCTCTGCCATCCTCCTGTGACGAAAGGCAAAGAATGACTGGGGGATGAGGGGAGTGGGGGTATTTAAGTCTTTGGCTTGGGTGTCTTTGCTTCCTCCTGGTGACCAGGTTCTTAATTCCCACAAGTAATGAAGCGGTGGACTCTCCTCCCCTTTAGATGGAAAAGACAACCACAGTCATCATTCCCAAGAAAAACTTCCTTAGAAAGGAGTTTTCATCCAAATCCAAGAGCTCTATAAATAAACTATTCCGAAAGCAATACTTGTCGTACTGGAATAGTAAAAACAATTGGCAAGGTATAGACAAGAGAAAGGTAGGTATAGAAAAAAAAAACAATAGAGCCTGGAACCGGGAAAATGAAAAAGAATTAGGCGAGGTGGGAGAGGATCTCAACCTGCCCCACCCATCCTAATCTTCCTCGCTATCTGATCGAGGGCACTGAAACTCATTTAGCTATTCCACCACAGGAGTCTCTAAAACCGCCAAAACCTCTCTTAGGAGAAGGTGCAGGCGAGCCGCACGAAAGCAAAAAGCGAAGTTCCCCTCTGTTGGAGAGGTGGGATCGGCAGTCTCCAACCCAGAAGGTCCGTACCCTGAAGCCTCAGAAGGGCCCGCATCTCCAGATGACTGATCGGATGCAACCAACAATTTACATGATGCAGGAGTACCTAGTTTAGCCCTACGTTTGAGCAAATCCGCAACACTAGGCAAGGCGCACAAGGTCGCAGACAACGCCATTTGGAACAGCGCAGTAAGTTCTGGAGTAAAAAGGCCCCCTCCTAGTGGAGGATTAGCAGTGCGAGGGGGAGTTGCATGTGTAGGAGCAGATAAGGTTAGGGTACGCACCTCGCGGAACGAAGCGTCCTCAGAGGCGACAGGCTCAGTGGCATCTAACATTTCCACATTTGTTGGAGAAAGTACCTTGTTGCGGCATATGGAACATAATTGGGCAGGCTGGACTAACCGGGCCTCCTCACAATAAACACAGGTATCTGATTCTGAACCAGAGGGAGCTCCCTCTAAACTCTCAGAGTCCTCCATAATTAAAGCTCTTTTTTTTTTAATTTACTCTCTACTGAGAATAAAACCTAAAAACTGGCACCTATTTCCCCAACGGCTGGGGCACTCACCACCTCCTATGACCCGGACACTGTAGAGAAAGTCACTCAACTCCATAGTCACTCGGTCAGGAATAGGAAATGGGTAACGTGACCACAGCCGGTCACAAGGTGCGGAAGAAGGACCGCCCCTGCTACAGGAAGAAAGTGCGCCAAGTAGGCCTGCGCAAACTCTCACGCTAGAAGATTGACCTGTATGTTCCATAACAGCCTATGAGCCAAACACATCTCACACATATAAGCAGCGTGAATCACATAATAAACATGGTTAAACCTCACTGTTCAATAATCCCCCTCAGGAAATATTAACCCTTGATTCCATAAAGATAAAGGAGTCACACTGGGACCCTGTCTTCTAGCGTTTTTTGAATTGCAGTGTATAAAAAATAAAACGATCTTACTGGAATCCATGCTGTGGAACAGAAACACAGCCTCTCAAGTTTGACAGTCTTGTAGCGTCGCTCCTGACATTGACTTGAGTGAGAAAAAGCAGGAAGCGAAACTCGTCAACGCTGGTTGCTAAAGGAGCTGTTAATCTGAGTCTGGATGGGTTCGCAGAATAGACTCTACCTGCATCTCCAGACTCTAACTTTCGTCTATGCTCTCACTGAGAGACTGACAAGACTACTTAAAACTCCAGTCCCTTATCGAAAGGCAGATACCCTTCCTAAGGAACTACTCTGACATCTTTCAACACGTCTCTGCCAATCTCCTGTGACGAGAGGCAAAGGATGACTGGGGGATGAGGGGAGTGGGGGCGGTATTTAAGCCTTTAGCTGGGGTGTCTGCCTCCTCCTGGTGGCCAGGTTCTGTATTTCCCACAAGTAATGAATGCAGCTGTGGACTCTCCCCGTATTAATAAGGAAAATGTATTTTACATAGAACAAATACAGACTGCAACAAACAAAAACTGAAAATCTTCTCAAAAACAGGGATCATGATATGTATCCATGTGCGTTAAAAATGTAAGCATAACACATTAGTGACCAAAGATCACCAAAAAAAAATGATGTCGTTTACATCTTACAAATACACGCTGCAACAATTAACTGAAAATCTACTCAGTATGAGAGAGATTGTTCTAATGCACTCATATACATTCTAAGATCACTAAGACAAGGATGTATTTGATATAATACAAATAGATTCTGCTGTAAATCTCCTCACTATGAGAGCGATTGTAAAATGTACACATATATATGAAATATATAAGAATGAAATGAATCCTATAAGTGTCATAAGAAACACTAAAGTAAATATGTATTCTACATAATACAAATAGATGCAGCAACAGTCAGAGCTGTAAATCTCCTCATTATGAGAGATTGAAATATTGCACACATACAGTATATACGCAAAATATATAAATATGAAACTAAACATTTAGGTGTGCTAAGATTCACTAAGATAAATATGTATTTGACAAAATACCAATAGATGCAGCAACAGACAGAGCTGAAAATCTCCTCACTAAGAGAGATTGAATATAGCACCCATAAATATCTGATTATGAAATGAATCAAATTAGAGTCCTAAGAAGCACTAAGATAAATATGTATTTTAGCCAATACAAATGGTGACTGTAACAGCCAAAGCTATTAATATTGCACCTATATACATAAAATATCTGAGTAAGAAATGAATCCTCAGTCTCTTAACAGCACACACGCCACTCTTACCCACAATAGGTTATACCTATTGACAAATTTGGAAATCTCTTCATATTCCAAGGTGCAATATAATTTTAAAATAAAAGGATAAGTGGCATGCATATAAAAACAAGAGAGATGGGAAACTGCCTGAAATTAGAAAAACAGTTTCGCTCCCAATACAGAAAAGCTCTCCTTATAAGAGGCCATTTTCGGATAAAATAGGTGAAATAACATCAAACCGCCACAAGATGGCGCCAAACAACAGAGAATAACTTTTACAAAAAAAATCTGAAACAGGGTTAAAAACAGCTGAGAATGAGAATTAAGATATGCCCAGTAAGGGAGAATAACTTTAGCCCCCATTCCCCATACCGTGTTGTTATTGACAGACTGTACACATAAGACAGGACCCCCATAACAAGGGCATAAAGATGGAGAGAGGGAATAACACGAGGCTCATATGTTTAACAAGGAGCGCCGGGTCCTGCTCGCGGTGGAATTAAATTTAACCTCACTGATACCGGATGTACCCATAGAAACAATGCACAAAGTGCAAAATGATCTGAGAATAAGGGCGTTATTGTATCTCAGATTACTGACTCCTCGATCAGATGATTTTGGTTTCAAACATAACATCGCCAAGGAAGTCATATACAGAACCCCCTGGTGCCGATACAAACAAAGGGCACAAAAACACTGCCGTAGCGGAAAGCGCAGACTGAAGTGCATACCGCCAGGTACATAAAAAAGTTATGCTTACCTGATAAATTTATTTCTTTTTTGACATGATGAGTCCACGGATCATCTTAATTACTAATGGGATATTCACCTCCTGGTCAGCAGGAGGTGGCAAAGAGCACTACAGCAGAGCTGTTAAATAGCTCCTCCCTTCCCTCCCACTCCAGTCATTCGACCGAAGTTAGGAAGAGAAAGGAAAAGCCAAGGTGCAGAGGTGTCTGAAGTTTATAATAATTTACAACCTGTCTTACAAGAACAGGGCAGGCCGTGGACTCATCGTGTCAAAAAAGAAATAAATGTATCAGGTAAGCATAAATTTTCTTTTCTTTTTTATGACACGATGAGTCCACGGATCATCTTAATTACTAATGGGATTCAATACCCAAGCTAGAGTACACAGATGATCCGGGAGGGACAAGACAGGGAACCTAAACGGAAGGCACCACTGCTTGAAAAACCTTTCACCCAAAAGCTGCCTCAGCCGAGGCAAAAGTGTCAAATTTGTAGAACTTTGAAAAAGTGTGAAGAGAGAACCAAGTTGCAGCCTTGCAAATCTGTTCCACAGAAGCTTCATTTTTGAACGCCCATGAGGGAGCAACAGCCCTCATGGAAAGAGCCGTAACTCTCCTGGGAGGCTGCTGTCCAGCAGTCTCATATGCAAAACGTATGACACTCTTCAACCAAAAAGAAGAAGTAGTAGCCGTAGCTTTCTGTCCCTTGCATTCTCCTGAGAAACCCACAAATAAAAAGAAGACTGACGACAGTCCTTAGACGTCTGCAAGTAAAACTTTAAGGCACGGACCACGTCCGAATTGTGCAAAAGTCTTTCCTTCTGAGAAAAAAAGATTAGGACACAAGAAAGGAACAACAATTTCCTGATTAATGTTCCGATCAGAAACAACCTTAGGAAGAAATCCCAATTTAGTACGTAAAACTACCTTATCTGAATAGAAAATAAGATAAGGAGACTCATACTGTAATGCCGAGAGTTCTGACACTCTCCTGGCAGAAGAAATAAAACTGTCCAAGATAACAATTTAATATCTAAGGCATGTTTAGACTCAAACTGAGCCCTTGAAGAACTTTAAGAACGAATTCAAACTCCATGGAGGAGTAGCTGGTGTGAACACAGGTCTGATTCTGACCAAGACCTGACCCACGATTATATATCTGGGAAGACAGCCAGACGAACCTGAAATAAAATAGACAAGGCAGCTATGACTTGTAGAAAATTCTAGGAATCCGATTCTTATTCCCTTTAACCCCTTAACGACCAACGACGTATGGGGTACGTCCTGCAAAAAAATGCAGTTAATGACCAAGGACGTTTTTAATTTGAAACTGGGTACTGGCAGACAGCTGCCAGTACCCAATATGGCGCTCAATAAGGCAGGGGGGGGGGGTTAGAGAGCTGTTTGGGGGGGGGGGGATCAGGGAGGTTGGGGGCTAAGGGGGGATCCTACATAGCAGCATATGTAAATATGCTCAAGAAAAAAAAAAAAACAGAATTTATGTTTACCTGATAAATTACTTTCTCCAACGGTGTGTCCGGTCCACGGCGTCATCCTTACTTGTGGGATATTCTCTTCCCCAACAGGAAATGGCAAAGAGCCCAGCAAAGCTGGTCACATGATCCCTCCTAGGCTCCGCCTTCCCCAGTCATTCGACCGACGTAAAGGAGGAATATTTGCATAGGAGAAATCATATGATACCGTGGTGACTGTAGTTAAAGAAAATAAATCATCAGACCTGATTAAAAAACCAGGGCGGGCCGTGGACCGGACACACCGTTGGAGAAAGTAATTTATCAGGTAAACATAAATTCTGTTTTCTCCAACATAGGTGTGTCCGGTCCACGGCGTCATCCTTACTTGTGGGAACCAATACCAAAGCTTTAGGACACGGATGATGGGAGGGAGCAAATCAGGTCACCTAGATGGAAGGCACCACGGTTTGCAAAACCTTTCCCCCAAAAATAGCCTCAGAAGAAGCAAAAGTATCAAATTTGTAAAATTTGGTAAAAGTGTGCAGTGAAGACCAAGTCGCTGCCTTACATATCTGATCAACAGAAGCCTCGTTCTTGAAGGCCCATGTGGAAGCCACAGCCCTAGTGGAATGAGCTGTGATTCTGTCAGGAGGCTGCCGTCCGGCAGTCTCATAAGCCAATCTGATGATGCTTTTAAGCCAAAAAGATAGAGAGGTAGAAGTTGCTTTTTGACCTCTCCTTTTACCAGAATAAACAACAAACAAGGAAGATGTTTGTCTGAAATCCTTTGTAGCATCTAAATAGAATTTTAGAGCACGGACAACGTCCAAATTGTGTAACAAACGTTCCTTCTATGAAACTGGATTCGGACACAAAGAAGGTACAACTATCTCCTGGTTAATATTTTTGTTGGAAACAACCTTCGGAAGAAAACCAGGCTCAGTACGTAAAACCACCTTATCTGCATGGACCAGATAGGGCGGAGAACACTGCAGAGCAGATAACTCAGAAACTCTTCTAGCAGAAGAAATTGCAACCTAAAACAAAACTTTCCAAGATAATAACTTAATATCTACGGAATGTAAGGGTTCAAACGGAACCCCTTGAAGAACTGAAAGAACTAGATTAAGACTCCAGGGAAGAGTCAAAGGTCTGTAAACAGGCTTGATTCTAACCAGAGCCTGAACAAACGCTTAAACGTCTGGCACAGCTGCCAGCCTTTTGTGAAGTAAAACAGATAAAGCAGAGATCTGTCCCTTCAGAGAACTCGCAGAAAATCCTTTCTACAAACCTTCTTGTAGAAAGGAAAGAATCTTAGGAATTTTTATCTTGTTCCATGGGAATCCTTTAGATTCACACCAACAGATATATTTTTTCCATATATTATGGTAAATTTTTCTAGTTACAGGCTTTCTAGCCTGAATAAGAGTATCTATTACAGAATCTGAAAACCCACGCTTTGATAAAATCAAGCGTTCAAACTCCAAGCAGTCAGTTGGAGGAAAACCAGATTCGGATGTTCGAATGGACCCTGAATAAGAAGGTCCTGTCTCAAAAGTAGCTTCCATGGTGGAGCCGATGACACATTCACCAGGTCTGCATACCAAGTCCTGCGTGGCCACACAGGAACTATCAAGGTCACCGAAGCCCTCTCCAGATTGATCCTGGCTACCAGCCTGGGAATGAGAGGAAACGGTGGGAATACATAAGCTAGGTTGAAGATCCAAGGTGCTACTATTGTATCCAATAGAGTCGCCTTGGGATCCCTGGATTTGGACCCGTAACAAGGGACCATGAAGTTCTGACGAGAGGCCATCAGAACCATGTCTGGAATGCCCCATAATTGAGTTATTTGGGCAAAGATTTCCAGATGGAGTTCCCACTCCCCCGGATGCTCCTCCATCGCCAGGGAACTCCTTGTTACCCCCTGATGGTTGATATATGTAACAGTCGTCATGATGTCTGATTGAAACCTTATGAATTTGGCCTTTGCTAGTCGAGGCCAAGCCTTGAGAGCATTGAATATCGCTCTCAGTTCCATTATGTTTATCGGGAGAAGAGAGTCTTCCCGAAACCATAGACCCTGAGTTTTCAGGGGTTCCCAGACCGCGCCCCAGCCCACCAGACTGGCGTCGGTCGTGACAATGACCTATTCTGGTCTGCGGAAGCTCATTCCCTGTGACAGGTTGTCCAGGGTCAGCCACCAACGGAGTGAATCTCTGGTTATTTGATCTACTTGTATCGTCGGAGACAAGTCTGTATAAACCCCATTCCACTGTCTGAGCATGCACAGGTGCAATGGTCTTAGATGAATTCGTGCAAAAGGAACTATGTCCATTGCCGCAACCATCAAACCTATTACTTCCATTGACTGCGCTATGGAAGGAAGAAGAACAGAATGAAGTACCTGACAAGAGCTTAGAAGTTTTGATTTTCTGGCCTCTGTCAGAAAAACCTTCATTTCTAAGGAAACTATTATTGTTCCCAAGAAGGGAACTCTTGTTGACGGGGACAGAGAACTTTTTTCTATGTTCACTTTCCACCTGTGAGATCTGAGAAAGGCTAGGACAATGTCCGTATGAGCCCTTGCTTTTGACAGAGACGACACTTGAATCAGGATGTCGTCCAAGTAAGGTACTACTGCAATGCCCCTTGGTCTTAGCACCGCTAGAAGGGACCCTAGTACCCTTGTGAAAATCCTTGGAGCAGTGGCTAATCCGAATGGAAGTGCCACAGGTAATGCTTGTCCAGAAAGGCGAACCTTAGGAACCGAAAATGTTCCTTGTGGATAGGAATACGTAGGTACGCATCCTTTAAGTCCACCGTGGTCATGAATTGACCTTCCTGGATGGTAGGAAGGATCGTTCGAATGGTTTCCATTTTGAATGATGAAACCCTTAGAAACTTGTTTAGAATCTTGAGATCTAAAATAGGTCTGAATGTTCCCTCTTTTTTGGGAATTATGAACAGGTTGGAGTAAAAACCCATCCCTTGTTCTCCTAATGGAACAGGATGAATCACTCCCATGCTTAACAGGTCTTCTACACAGTGTAAGAATGCCTGTTCGAAGATAATTGAGACCCGTGGAACCTTCCCCTTGGGGGTAGTTCCCTGAATTCCAGGAGATAACCTTGAGAAACTATTTCTAGCGCCCAAGGATCCTGAACATCTCTTGCCCCAGCCTGAGCAAAGAGAGAAAGTCTGCCCCCAACCAGATCCTTCCCAGATCGGGGGCCAACACTTCATGCTGTTTTGGTAGCAGTGGCAGGTGACTTGGCCTGCTTACCCTTGTTCCAGCCTTGCATCGGCCTCCAGGCTGGCTTGGTTTGAGAAGTATTACCCTCTTGCTTAGAGGGTGTAGAATTTGAGGCTGGTCCGTTTCTGCGAAAGGGACGAAAATTTGGCTTCTTTTTAGCCTTAAAAGACCTATCCAGAGGAAGGGCGTGGCCCTTTCCCCCAGTGATGTCTGAAATAATCTCTTTCAAGTCAGGGCCAAACAGTGTTTTACCCTTGAAAGGGATGTTAAGCAAAAGCGCTCTGCGCGCCACAATAGCAAACCCTGAATTATTCGCCGCTAATCTAGCTAATTTCAAAGCGGCATCTAAAATAAAAAAGAGTTAGCCAATTTAAGAGCTTGAACTCTGTCCAAAACCTCCTAGTACGAAGATTCTTTATTGAGCGACTTTTCTAGTTCTTCGAACCAGAAACACGCAGCTGTAGTGACAGGAACAATGCATGAAATTGGTTGTAGAAGGTAACCTTGCTGAACAAACATCTTTTTAAGCAAACCCTCTAACCTTTAATCCATAGGATCTTGAAAGCACAACTATCTTCTATAGGAATAGAAGTGCGTTTGTTTAGAGTAGAAACCGCCCCCTCGACCTTGGGGACTGTATGCTATAAGTCCTTTCTGGGGTCGACTATAGGAACTAATTTCTTAAATATAGGGGGAGGACAAAAGGTATGCCGGGCCTTTCCCACTCCTTATTTACTATGTCCGCCACCCGCTTGGGTATAGGAAAAACATCGGGGGGCACCGGAACCCCTAGGAACTTGTCCATCTTACCTAATTTCTCTGGAATGACCAAATTGTCACAATCATCCAGAGTAGATAATACCTCCTTAAGTAGTGCGTGGAGATGTTGAAATTTAAATTTAAAAGTTACAATATCAGGTTCTGCTTGTTGAGAAATTTTCCCTGAATCTGAAATTTCTCCCTCAGACAAAACCTCCCTCCTGGCCCCTTCAGATAGGTGTGAGGGTATGTCAGAACAGATATCATCAGCGTCCTCTTGCTCTTCAGTGTTTAAAAACAGAATTTATGTTTACCTGATAAATTACTTTCTCCAACGGTGTGTCCGGTCCACGGCGTCATCCTTACTTGTGGGATATTCTCTTCCCCAACAGGAAATGGCAAAGAGCCCAGCAAAGCTGGTCACATGATCCCTCCTAGGCTCCGCCTACCCCAGTCATTCGACCGACGTTAAGGAGGAATATTTGCATAGGAGAAACCATATGATACCGTGGTGACTGTAGTTAAAGAAAATAAATTATCAGACCTGATTAAAAAACCAGGGCGGGCCGTGGACCGGACACACCGTTGGAGAAAGTAATTTATCAGGTAAACATAAATTCTGTTTTCTCCAACATAGGTGTGTCCGGTCCACGGCGTCATCCTTACTTGTGGGAACCATTACCAAAGCTTTAGGACACGGATGATGGGAGGGAGCAAATCAGGTCACCTAGATGGAAGGCACCACGGCTTGCAAAACCTTTCTCCCAAAAATAGCCTCAGAAGAAGCAAAAGTATCAAACTTGTAAAATTTGGTAAAAGAGTGCAGTGAAGACCAAGTTGCTGCCCTACATATCTGATCAACAGAAGCCTCGTTCTTGAAGGCCCATGTGGAAGCCACAGCCCTAGTGGAATGAGCTGTGATTCTTTCGGGAGGCTGCCGTCCGGCAGTCTCGTAAGCCAATCTGATGATGCTTTTAATCCAAAAAGAGAGAGAGGTAGAAGTTGCTTTTTGACCTCTCCTTTTACCGGAATAAACAACAAACAAGGAAGATGTTTGTCTAAAATCCTTTGTAGCATCTAAATAGAATTTTAGAGCGCGAACAACATCCAAATTGTGCAACAAACGTTCCTTCTTCGAAACTGGTTTCGGACACAGAGAAGGTACGATAATCTCCTGGTTAATGTTTTTGTTAGAAACAACTTTTGGAAGAAAACCAGGTTTAGTACGTAAAACCACCTTATCTGCATGGAACACCAGATAAGGAGGAGAACACTGCAGAGCAGATAATTCTGAAACTCTTCTAGCAGAAGAAATTGCAACCAAAAACAAAACTTTCCAAGATAATAACTTAATATCAACGGAATGTAAGGGTTCAAACGGAACCCCCTGAAGAACTGAAAGAACTAAGTTGAGACTCCAAGGAGGAGTCAAAGGTTTGTAAACAGGCTTGATTCTAACCAGAGCCTGAACAAAGGCTTGAACATCTGGCACAGCTGCCAGCTTTTTGTGAAGTAACACAGACAAGGCAGAAATCTGTCCCTTCAGGGAACTTGCAGATAATCCTTTTTCCAATCCTTCTTGAAGGAAGGATAGAATCTTAGGAATCTTAACCTTGTCCCAAGGGAATCCTTTAGATTCACACCAACAGATATATTTTTTCCAAATTTTGTGGTAAATCTTTCTAGTTACAGGCTTTCTGGCCTGAACAAGAGTATCGATAACAGAATCTGAGAACCCTCGCTTCGATAAGATCAAGCGTTCAATCTCCAAGCAGTCAGCTGGAGTGAGACCAGATTCGGATGTTCGAACGGACCTTGAACAAGAAGGTCTCGTCTCAAAGGTAGCTTCCATGGTGGAGCCGATGACATATTCACCAGATCTGCATACCAAGTCCTGCGTGGCCACGCAGGAGCTATCAAGATCACCGACGCCCTTTCCTGATTGATCCTGGCTACCAGCCTGGGGATGAGAGGAAACGGCGGGAATACATAAGCTAGTTTGAAGGTCCAAGGTGCTACTAGTGCATCCACTAGAGCCGCCTTGGGATCCCTGGATCTGGACCCGTAGCAAGGAACTTTGAAGTTCTGACGAGAGGCCATCAGATCCATGTCTGGAATGCCCCACAGTTGAGTGACTTGGGCAAAGATTTCCGGATGGAGTTCCCACTCCCCCGGATGCAATGTCTGACGACTCAGAAAATCCGCTTCCCAATTTTCCACTCCTGGGATGTGGATAGCAGACAGGTGGCAGGAGTGAGACTCCGCCCATAGAATGATTTTGGTCACTTCTTCCATCGCCAGGGAACTCCTTGTTCCCCCCTGATGGTTGATGTACGCAACAGTTGTCATGTTGTCTGATTGAAACCGTATGAACTTGGCCCTCGCTAGCTGAGGCCAAGCCTTGAGAGCATTGAATATCGCTCTCAGTTCCAGAATATTTATCGGTAGAAGAGATTCTTCCCGAGACCAAAGACCCTGAGCTTTCAGGGATCCCCAGACCGCGCCCCAGCCCATCAGACTGGCGTCGGTCGTGACAATGACCCACTCTGGTCTGCGGAAGGTCATCCCTTGTGACAGGTTGTCCAAGGACAGCCACCAACGGAGTGAGTCTCTGGTCCTCTGATTTACTTGTATCCTCGGAGACAAGTTTGTATAGTCCCCATTCCACTGACTGAGCATGCACAGTTGTAATGGTCTTAGATGAATGCGCGCAAAAGGAACTATGTCCATTGCCGCTACCATCAAACCTATCACTTCCATGCACTGCGCTATGGAAGGAAGAGGAACGGAATGAAGTATCCGACAAGAGTCTAGAAGTTTTGTTTTTCTGGCCTCTGTCAGAAAAATCCTCATTTCTAAGGAGTCTATTATTGTCCCTAAGAAGGGAACCCTTGTTGACGGAGATAGAGAACTCTTTTCCACGTTCACTTTCCATCCGTGAGATCTGAGAAAGGCCAGGACAATGTCCGTGTGAGCCTTTGCTTGAGAAAGGGACGACGCTTGAATCAGAATGTCGTCCAAGTAAGGTACTACAGCAATGCCCCTTGGTCTTAGCACAGCTAGAAGGGACCCTAGTACCTTTGTGAAAATCCTTGGAGCAGTGGCTAATCCGAAAGGAAGCGCCACGAACTGGTAATGCTTGTCCAGGAATGCGAACCTTAGGAACCGATGATGTTCCTTGTGGATAGGAATATGTAGATACGCATCCTTTAAATCCACCGTGGTCATGAATTGACCTTCCTGGATGGAAGGAAGAATTGTTCGAATGGTTTCCATTTTGAACGATGGAACCTTGAGAAACTTGTTTAAGATCTTGAGATCTAAGATTGGTCTGAACGTTCCCTCTTTTTTGGGAACTACGAACAGATTGGAGTAGAACCCCATCCCTTGTTCTCCTAATGGAACAGGATGAATCACTCCCATTTTTAACAGGTCTTCTACACAATGTAAGAATGCCTGTCTTTTTATGTGGTCTGAAGACAACTGAGACCTGTGGAACCTCCCCCTTGGGGGAAGCCCCTTGAATTCCAGAAGATAACCTTGGGAGACTATTTCTAGCGCCCAAGGATCCAGAACATCTCTTGCCCAAGCCCGAGCGAAGAGAGAGAGTCTGCCCCCCACCAGATCCGGTCCCGGATCGGGGGCCAACATTTCATGCTGTCTTGGTAGCAGTGGCAGGTTTCTTGGCCTGCTTTCCCTTGTTCCAGCCTTGCATTGGTCTCCAAGCTGGCTTGGCTTGAGAAGTATTACCCTCTTGCTTAGAGGACGTAGCACTTTGGGCTGGTCCGTTTCTACGAAAGGGACGAAAATTAGGTTTATTTTTGGCCTTGAAAGGCCGATCCTGAGGAAGGGCGTGGCCCTTACCCCCAGTGATATCAGAGATAATCTCTTTCAAGTCAGGGCCAAACAGCGTTTTCCCCTTGAAAGGAATGTTAAGTAGCTTGTTCTTGGAAGACGCATCAGCTGACCAAGATTTCAACCAAAGCGCTCTGCGCGCCACAATAGCAAACCCAGAATTCTTAGCCGCTAACCTAGCCAATTGCAAAGTGGCGTCTAGGGTGAAAGAATTAGCCAATTTGAGAGCATTGATTCTGTCCATAATCTCCTCATAAGGAGGAGAATCACTATCGACCGCCTTTACCAGCTCATCGAACCAGAAACACGCGGCTGTAGCGACAGGGACAATGCATGAAATTGGTTGTAGAAGGTAACCCTGCTGAACAAACATCTTTTTAAGTAAACCTTCTAATTTTTTATCCATAGGATCTTTGAAAGCACAACTATCTTCTATGGGTATAGTGGTGCGTTTGTTTAAAGTGGAAACCGCTCCCTCGACCTTGGGGACTGTCTGCCATAAGTCCTTTCTGGGGTCGACCATAGGAAACAATTTTTTAAATATGGGGGGAGGGACGAAAGGAATACCGGGCCTTTCCCATTCTTTATTTACAATGTCCGCCACCCGCTTGGGTATAGGAAAAGCTTCTGGGAGCCCCGGGACCTCTAGGAACTTGTCCATTTTACATAGTTTCTCTGGGATGACCAACTTGTCACAATCATCCAGAGTGGATAATACCTCCTTAAGCAGAATGCGGAGATGTTCCAACTTAAATTTAAACGTAATCACATCAGGTTCAGCTTGTTGAGAAATGTTCCCTGAATCAGTAATTTCTCCCTCAGACAAAACCTCCCTGGCCCCATCAGACTGGTTTAGGGGCCCTTCAGAACCATTATTATCAGCGTCGTCATGCTCTTCAGTATCTAAAACAGAGCAGTCGCGCTTACGCTGATAAGTGTGCATTTTGGCTAAAATGTTTTTGACAGAATTATCCATTACAGCCGTTAATTGTTGCATAGTAAGGAGTATTGGCGCGCTAGATGTACTAGGGGCCTCCTGAGTGGGCAAGACTCGTGTAGACGAAGGAGGGAATGATGCAGTACCATGCTTACTCCCCTCACTTGAGGAATCATCTTGGGCATCATTGTCATTGTCACATAAATCACATTTATTTAAATGAGAAGGAACTCTGGCTTCCCCACATTCAGAACACAGTCTATCTGGTAGTTCAGACATGTTAAACAGGCATAAACTTGATAACAAAGTACAAAAAACGTTTTAAAATAAAACCGTTACTGTCACTTTAAATTTTAAACTGAACACACTTTATTACTGCAATTGCGAAAAAATATGAAGGAATTGTTCAAAATTCACCAAAATTTCACCACAGTGTCTTAAAGCCTTAAAAGTATTGCACACCAAATTTGGAAGCTTTAACCCTTAAAATAACGGAACCGGAGCCGTTTTTAACTTTAACCCCTTTACAGTCCCTGGTGTCTGCTTTGCTGAGACCCAACCAAGCCCAAAGGGGAATACGATACCAAATGACGCCTTCAGAAAGTCTTTCTATGTATCAGAGCTCCTCACACATGCGACTGCATGTCATGCCTCTCAAAAACAAGTGCGCAACACCGGCGCGAAAATGAGGCTCTGCCTATGATTTGGGAAAGCCCCTAAAGAGAAAGGTGTCTAAAAAAGTGCCTGCCGATATAATCTTATCAAAATACCCAGATTAAATGATTCCTCAAGGCTAAATATGTGTTAATAATGAATCGATTTAGCCCAGAAAAAGTCTACAGTCTTAATAAGCCCTTGTGAAGCCCTTATTTACAATCTTAATAAACATGGCTTACCGGATCCCATAGGGAAAATGACAGCTTCCAGCATTACATCGTCTTGTTAGAATGTGTCATACCTCAAGCAGCAAGAGACTGCTCACTGTTCCCCCAACTGAAGTTAATTCCTCTCAACAGTCCTGTGTGGAACAGCCATGGATTTTAGTAACGGTTGCTAAAATCATTTTCCTCATACAAACAGAAATCTTCATCTCTTTTCTGTTTCTGAGTAAATAGTACATACCAGCACTATTTTAAAATAACAAACTCTTGATTGAATAATAAAAACTACAGTTAAACACTAAAAAACTCTAAGCCATCTCCGTGGAGATGTTGCCTGTACAACGGCAAAGAGAATGACTGGGGTAGGCGGAGCCTAGGAGGGATCATGTGACCAGCTTTGCTGGGCTCTTTGCCATTTCCTGTTGGGGAAGAGAATATCCCACAAGTAAGGATGACGCCGTGGACCGGACACACCTATGTTGGAGAAACAGAGCAATCACGCTTTCTCTGATAAGTAGGCATTTTGGAAAAAATGCATGCAATAGAATTATCCATTACAGCCATTAATTGTTGTATGGTAATAAGTATTGGCGCACTAGATGTACTAGGGGCCTCTTGTGTGGGCAAAACTGGTGTAGACACAGAAGGGGATGATGCAGTACCATGCTTACTCCCCTCATTAGAGGAATCATCTTGGGCAATATCATATCTATGGCATTATTATCCCTACTTTGTTTGGACATTATGACACAAATATATCACATATATTTAAATGGGGAGACACATTGGCTTTCATACATATAGAACATCGTTATCTGATGGTTCAGACATGTTAAACAGGCTTAAACTTGTGAACAAAGCACAAAAAACGTTTTACAATAAAACCGTTACTGTCCCTTTAAATTTCAAACTGAACACACTTTATTACTGAATATGTGAAAAAGTATGAAGGAATTGTTCAAATTTCACCACAGTAACTTAAAGCCTTAAAAGTATTGCACACCAAATTTGAAAGCTTTAACCCTTAAAATAACGGAACCGGAGCCGTTTTTACATTTAACCCCTATACAGTCCCAGGTATCTGCTTTGCTGAGACCCAACCAAGCCCAGAGGGGAATACGATACCAAATGATGCCTTCTATAAGCTTTTTCAGTGGTTCTTAGCTCCTCACACATGCATCTGCATGCCATGCTTTCCAAAAACAACTGCGCATTAGAGGCGCGAAAATGAGGCTCTGTCTATGACTAGAAAAGGCCCCCAGTGAAAAAGGTGTCCAATACAGTGCCTGCCGTTTTTATTAAAACAATCCCCAAGATTTAACAACTATTAAAAGTAATAATCTGCCAAATATACTTAGTAAAGTAATCGTTTTAGCCCAGAAAAATGTCTACCAGTTTTTTAAGCCCTAATGAAGCCCTTTATTCTTTTACTTAAACTAAGAAAATGGCTTACCGGTTCCCATAGGGAAAATGACAGCTTCCAGCATTACCAAGTCTTGTTAGAAATGTGTCATACCTCAAGCAGCAAAAGTCTGCTCACTGTTTCCCCCAACTGAAGTTAATTCCTCTCAACAGTCCTGTGTGGAAACAGCCATCGATTTTAGTAACGGTTGCTAAAATCATTTTCCTCTTACAAACAGAAATCTTCATCTCTTTCCTGTTTCAGAGTAAATAGTACATACCAGCACTATTTTAAAATAACAAACTCTTGATTGAAGAATAAAAACTACATTTAAACACCAAAAAACTCTAAGCCATCTCCGTGGAGATGTTGCCTGTACAACGGCAAAGAGAATGACTGGGGAAGGCGGAGCCTAGGAGGGATCATGTGACCAGCTTTGCTGGGCTCTTTGCCATTTCCTGTTGGGGAAGAGAATATCCCACAAGTAAGGATGACGCCGTGGACCGGACACACCTATGTTGGAGAAAGATAGCTTTTATTTTAGTACTGGCAGACTTTCTGCCAGTACTTAAGATGGCGGGGACAATTGTGGGTTTGGGGATGGAAGAGAGCTGTTTGGGAGGGATCAGGGGGTGTGATGTGTAAGGTGGGAGGCTGATCTCTACACTAAAGCTAAAATTAACCCTGCAAGCTCCCTACAAACTATCTAATTAACCCCTTCACTGCTAGCCATAATACTCGTGTGATGCGCAGCGGCATTTAGCGGCCTTCTAATTACCAAAAAGCAACGCCAAAGCCATATATGTCTGCTATTTCTGAACAAAGGGGATCCCAGAGAAGCATTTACAACCATTTGTGCCATAATTGCACAAGCTGTTTGTAAATGATTTCAGTGAGAAACCTAAAATTGTGAAAAATTTAAAGTTTTTTTTAATTTGATCGCATTTGGCAGTGAAATGGTGGCATGAAATATACCAAAATTGGCCTAGATCAATACTTGGGGTTGTCTACTACACTAAAGCTAAAATTATCCCTAATAGTTCCCTACATGCTCCATAATTAACCCCTTCACTGCTGGCCATAATACACGTGTAGTGCGCAGTGGCATTTAGCAGCCTTCTAATTACTAAAAAGCAACACCAAAGCCATATATGTCTGCTATTTCTGAACAAAGGGGATCCCAGAGAAGAATTTACAACCATTTGTGCCATAATTGCAGAAGCTGTTTGTAAATAATTTCAGTGAGAAACCAAAAGTTTGTGAAAAAATTAGTAAAAAAGTGAACAATTTTTTGTATTTAATCGCATTTGGCAGTGAAATGGTGGCATGAAATATACCAAAATGGGCCTAGATCAATACTTTGGGATGTCTACAAAAAAAAAATATATACATGTCAATGGATATTCAGAGATTCCTGAAAGATATTAGTGTTCTAATGTAACTAGCGCTAATTTTGAAAAATAATGGTTTGGAAATAGCAAAGTGCTACTTGTACTTATTGCCCTATAACTTACAAAAAAAAGCAAAGAACATGTAAACATTGGGTATTTCTAAACTCAGGACAAAATTTAGAAACTATTTAGCACGGGTGTTTTTTGGTGGTTGTAGATGTGTAACAGATTTTGGGGGTCATAGTTAGAAAAAGTGTGTTTTTTTCAATTTTTTCCTCATATTTTATAAATTTTTTTATAGTAAATTATAAGATATGATGAAAATAATGGTATCTTTAGAAAGTCCATTTAATGGCGAGAAAAACAGTATATAATATGTAAACTAATATATATATAAAAATCAGTGCGCCAAATACCTATATAAAAATTAACATACAGTGCATCAAAATTAAAAACACCTATGCAAATAAATACATGAGTGACAACTGCAAAATAAAAACAGTGTGGGTAATATCCCAATCAAACCAATACTGTAAATGGTGGGAATGTAGTATTGGACAGTTCATCTAGTCCATAATCCAAATCCTGAAATCTGGAACGGATGGCAGGCTGCTTCTTCGAATTTCTTGTTGGTGTCCCAAGATGTTAAACTCTGCAGAAGTGAATGATAAAAAAAGAAGGCGCCACCATAGTGCACAATCAGATGATAATAACACGCCAATAAAACAAGTAAGACCGTACTTACAAGCTTTATGACACTTGAGAAGTGTCACAAACGCCTTCTGGACTGTTAGGAGTCGTCCAGCTAACTCACACTGATGGCTTTCAGAAATCCTCTGGGGTGTGAGGGCGGTGATGGCAAAAAGCAAACAGCATCCAGCAACAGAAGTTTCACAGAGCCGGCTCGTCTTGTACTATCCACTGTTATTGTAGATACATTTGTGGATACAATGTAACAGATGGATCAATATGATGAGTACATGAATGAATAAAGGATACTTCGTGGCAAAAGTCTTGTAAAAGCAAACAGACTTTATTTGGAGTACATAAGCACAACGTTTCTCGGTCTCTCCTGACCGTTTCCTCAGGTGCTTTTTGCCATCACCGCCCTCACACCCCAGAGGATTTCTGAAAGCCATCAGTGTGAGTTAGCTGGACGACTCCTAACAGTCCAGAAGGCGTTTGTGACACTTCTCAAGTGTCATACAGCTTGTAAGTACGGTCTTACTTGTTTTATTGGCGTGTTATTATCATCTGATTGTGCACTATGGTGGCGCCTTCTTTTTTTATCATTCACTTCTGCAGAGTATATAATATGTGTGGGTACAGTAAATGAGTAAGAGGAAAATTACAGCTAAACACAAACACCGCAGAAATGTAAAAATAGCCTTGGTCCCAAACGGACAGAAAATGGAAAAGTGCTGTGGTCATTAAGGGGTTAAGAGAATCCTCTGGAATCGCACTAGTGTAAATATCTACATCATATCATATGGGTAAAGATCTTCTAGACACAGGTTTACGCTCCTGATTCATGGTCTCAATAACCAGATAATAATTTATGCTTGTACAAAGTAAAGCTTCCATCTTCCAGTAGATAACTTCAGGGAAAATATTTTTGTTTAAAAGAAGGTCCCTGACATAGAAGGTCTTTCCTTCACAGAAACTCCCAAGTGGAAGATGTGACATGTCCCCCAGGACTGCATACCAATCCTGTGGACCACGCCAGTGAAATGAGGACCACCAACGCCCTCTCCTGCTTAGTCCGAGCCAAGGCTTCAGGAGAAAAATCAAATGGAGGAATTAAATATGCCATATTGAAATCCTATGTTAAAGCCAAGGCGTCTATTAGAACAGCCTGAGGGATCTTTGACCTCAATCCGTACCTCAAGCGCTTAACATTTTGACGAGAAGTCATGAAATTCAATTGCAACAGACTCCATGGAAAATCAGGCTGGAAAGCACTCCCAGCCATAATTCCCACCACGGGTGAAGTAAGATCTAACTTAAATCTTAGAAAACCCGCCGAAGCTAACTGAAGTTCAGGCTAGAAGAGGATTAAAGAACACTCTCCTTTTCCAAATGCTGATGTGACTGACGAGTTAGGCGAGAATCGAAAACATTTTTGAATTCCTGACTACTGTCAGCTTCATTGATGGAGAGACTAATATAGTCTTCCAAGAAAAAACTACCCTTGTAGTTGTAACTAAGGAACTCTTTTCCAAATTAACCTTCCATCCAGGAGACCGCAGGAAAAATTGTGGGTAATCCTGCTCATTGAAAGGAAGGCGTTTGAACCAGAATGTTGTCACTGCAGAGTTTCTGCAATCGGGGTACCACCAACAGGAAAACCCTGAACCTTCGAGAAAATTCTGAGAACTGTGGCCAGGCCTGAAAAGGTCATGAGTTGAAATGTTTGTGTTGAAAAGACAAACTTAAATTGGTTTAATTGACCCCTTTGGACCAAAGAAAGAATGGAAAAATAGTTTCCCTCTTGAAATACGGCACTGAGAACCCTGTGCGGATTCAAAAATAGGTCTGAAGATTCCCTCCTCTTTTGGAAACCACGAACAGATAGGAATAGTATCCCAGACCTCATTCCTGCATTGGACCAGGAACTGTCACTCCCAGGTCGGAGAGGATCCGTACACAGTGTAAGAACGCCTCTCCCTAATTCTCGAAAGCAGGAACCTGCTACTGGGAGAAAAATCATGAACTCCAATTTGTATCCCTGGGACACAATGTACACCCCCCCCCCCAGGGATCATGATCACAAAACCAAGTCTGATTGAAAAAAAAATGAAAACCTGCCCCCTTACGAATCGGGTGCACATCCCTCATGCTGTCTTTGATTCAACAGCAGGCTTCTCGGACTGTTTTACTCTATTCTAACCTGATAGGGTCTCCAGGAAAGCTTAAACTGCTTCTGCGTGGGAGAAGGAGTGAAATGATTTCCCTAGAAATCCCAAAAGGAACAAAATTATCTGACGTTCCTTTACGCTATTCTTCTTATCCTGAAGATGAAACATCCGCAGACAAAGATATTACCATAGAACTTAGAACTGCGGGCCAATATGGCAAAACCTGAATCATAGCGTAATAAACCTCTGAAGTAAAGGAGACTTCTAACTCAAAGGCTCTTAACCTATCCCTGCGATAGGGGTATCTGTCCAATAGAAACATACAACGCATCAAACCAGTACGCCGCCGCCCTGGAGACAGTAGCCATACCAGCCGCAGGTTGACAATGTACACCCTATCCATAGGGTTTTTTTCCTGCATAGAGTCCTTAACGAACCACTATCATCCTCCATGCGAATAGTATCTCCCTTGGCTAGCGTGGAATTCTCATCCACCCTGGTTATCGTATTCCTTTTAAAGAAAGGAGAAAAAGGGTATCTCCCATGCCTTAGCAAAAATTCTATAGTACTACCTGGTACAGGAAATGCTTCCACCCTGAAGGGCATGTCACAATATAAGTGTAACCTACTGGACAATCCGATCCCTTTGCCGGTAGTGTCGGAGTCACCCAGGGTAGTTAAAACCTCCTCAAGTAGTAAATGGAGGTATTCAAGCTAAAACAGAAGGATAACGAACTCAGGATCAGATAAAGGTATTACCTCATCTGAGTCTGAGAATTCCTCATCAGATACTACCGAAGTATCTTCCTCCTTCAGTTACAGAAAAGAAACATTCGGAACAGAACCAACTGAATCAATCACACTATTCATTGATTGAAAATATCTCCTCTTGCTCTTTTCCCTTTTACAGCGTGGGAAAAACAGACAATGCATTAAATACAAGATAACTCCAGGTGGAGTGTGAGAGGAAACGCAGGGCACTGCATGTGGGCTATACATTTTTTGGGACACCTTAGGAAATATTTGTGGCATATCTTGACCCTTGTCCATAGACTCCTAAGCAACATGTGCCTAAAGAGGAGTAGGTTCAGAACAAGTTTATCTTTATCAATTAAAGATCTCTCAAGAAATGAGAGATAGAAAAGGATTGGGAGTACCACATTGGTATCCCATCCTAAAAGCAAGAGATCCCTAGCAGGGCTTCCTGGTCCATCCTGAGTCACAAGGATGAATTACGCAAATAAATAGTTGGAACTTTTTAAATAAAAAAATAACACGTAAAAAAATGTTACTGTCTCTTTAAATTTTATGCTGTAACTTTTTTTTATTTTATTTATTTTTTATATTTTTATATGCAGAAGTAACTTATATTAGCCTGCAAATATTGCATAACGTAGGCATAACATATCTACACCTCAGTAAATTAACACACAAATTGTTTTTTCTACTGTCTCTTTAAATTTTAAACAGTAACTTTTTTTCTTTTCTGTGTAGAAAAACTTAGATTAGCATGCAAATACAGCAAAACGTATATTCACATTTTGTATGAAACAAAAAATGTAATATCCTAATCAGAGATACTGTGTCTTTAAATGATAACATTTTTCTTTATTGCGAGTTTAGGAAAGGTTAACAGCACTCAAATGCAGTAGTACTTCTCTACCCTTCAGCTTAACTCTTGTTTTGTTGCTAAACAGTTACACTGACAGTTATATTCCGGTCGGACTTTAATATCTGCAACCAAAAAAAACGGACTTAGCATTTTAGCGCTGTCCGGTTCACATGCAGTACACTAAACACTTTCCTGCAGCATACTAGTAGGAAGATCTGCAGTCAAAAGACCGGACTCAGTATTGTAGCCCTGATCGGTTCACATGCCTTATACTCCGTTTCCTGTTCCATATTAGCAGGAAGAAAACATTGAAAAAAATTTTTATGCTTGACTGTAGTTTAAACAAAATTTTTATTAACCTGACTTACTTGCCAGGGCGGGCCGTGGACTGGATACACCGCAAGAGAAAGTAATTTATCAGGTAAGCATAAATTCTGTTTTCTCTTGCAAGGTGTATCCAGTCCATGGATTCATCCTTTACTTGTGGGATACCAATACCAAAGCTTTAGGACACGGATGAAGGGAGAGAACAAGTCAGGTAACCTTAAATGGAAGGCACCACTGCTTGCAAAACCTTTCTCCCAAAAATAGCCTCCGAAGAAGCAAAAGTATCGAATTTGTAAAATTTGGCAAAAGTATGCAGTGAAGACCAAGTCGCTGCCTTACAAATCTGTTCAACAGAACATTTTTGAAAGCTCATGTGGAAGCCACTGCTCTGGTAGAATGAGCAGTAATTGTTTCAGGAGGCTGCTGGCCAGCAGTCTCATAGGCCAAACGGATGATGCTTTTCAGCCAAAAGGAAAGAGAGGTAGCAGTCACTTTCTGACCTCTCCTCTTACCAGAATAGATAACAAACAAGTAAGATGTTTGTCTGAAATCCTTAGTTGCTTGTAAATAAAACTTTAAAGCACTAACTACATCAAGATTGTGTAACAGACGTTCCTTCTTCGAAGAAGGATTAGGACACAGAGAAGGAACAACTATTTCCTGGTTAATATTCTTGTTAGAAACAACTTTAGGAAGAAAACCAGGCTTGGTACGCAAAACTACCTTATCTGCGTGGAACACCAGGTATGGTGAATCACACTGTAAGGCAGATAATTCTGAAACTCTTCGAGCAGAAGAGATAGCTACTAAAAACAAAACTTTCCAAGATAACAACTTAATATCTATGGAATGTAAAGGTTCAAACGGAACCCCTTGAAGAACTGAAAGAACTAGATTTAGACTCCATGGCGGAGCCACAGGTTTTTTTAGACAGGCTTGATTCTGACTAAAGCCTGAGCAAACAAACACTTGAATGTCTGGTACCTCTGCCAGACGCTTGTGTAACAGGATAGACAAAGCAGATGTTTGTCCTTTTAAGGAACTAGCTGACAATCCTTTCTCCAATTCCTTCTTGAAGAAAGGACAATATCCTGGGAATCCTAATCTTACTCCATGAGTAACCCTTGGATTCACACCAACAAATATATTTCCGCCATATCTTATGGTAGATTTTCCTGGTGACAGGCTTTCTAGCCTGAATCAGAGTATCTATAACTGACTCAGAGAACCCACGCTTTGATAGAATTAAGCGTTCAATCTCCAAGCAGTCAGACGTAGAGAAACTAGATTTGGATGCTTGAACGGACCCTGTATTAGAAGATCCTGCCTCATTGGCAGTGTCCATGGTGGGACAGATGACATGTCCACTAGGTCTGCATACCAAGTCCTGCGTGGCCACGCAGGCGCTATCAGAATCACTGAAGCCTTCTCCTGCTTGATTCTGGCGACCAGATGCGGGAGGAGAGGAAGCGGTGGAAAAACATAATTTATGCTTACCTGATAAATTCCTTTCTTCTGTAGTGTGATCAGTCCACGGGTCATCATTACTTGTGGGATATTATCTGCTCCCCTACAGGAAGTGCAAGAGGATTCACCCAGCAGAGCTGCTATATAGCTCCTCCCCTCTACGTCACCTCCAGTCATTCGACCAAGGACCAACGAGAAAGGAGAAGCCAAGGGTGTAGTGGTGACTGGAGTATAATTTAAAAAATATTTACCTGCCTTAAAAAACAGGGCGGGCCGTGGACTGATCACACTACAGAAGAAAGGAATTTATCAGGTAAGCATAAATTATGTTTTCTTCTGTTAAGTGTGATCAGTCCACGGGTCATCATTACTTGTGGGATACCAATACCAAAGCAAAAGTACACGGATGACGGGAGGGATAGGCAGGCTCTTTATACAGAAGGAACCACTGCCTGAAGAGCCTTTCTCCCAAAAATAGCCTCCGAGGAAGCAAAAGTGTCAAATCTGTAAAATTTGGAAAAAGTATGAAGCGAAGACCAAGTTGCAGCCTTGCAAATCTGTTCAACAGAGGCCTCATTCTTAAAGGCCCAAGTGGAAGCCACAGCTCTAGTGGAATGAGCTGTAATTCTTTCAGGAGGCTGCTGTCCAGCAGTCTCATAAGCTAAACGAATTATGCTACGAAGCCAAAAAGAGAGAGAGGTAGCAGAAGCTTTTTGACCTCTCCTCTGACCAGAGTAAACGACAAACAGGGAAGACGTTTGTCGAAAATCTTTAGTTGCCTGTAAATAAAATTTAAGGGCACGAACTACATCCAGATTGTGCAAAAGACGTTCCTTCCTCGAAGAAGGATTTGGGCACAAGGATGGAACAACAATCTCCTGATTGATATTCCTGTTAGTGACTACCTTAGGTAAGAACCCAGGTTTAGTACGCAGAACTACCTTATCCGAGTGAAAAATCAAATAAGGAGAATCACAATGTAAGGCTGATAACTCAGAGACTCTTCGAGCCGAGGAAATAGCCATTAAAAATAGAACTTTCCAAGATAACAACTTTATAACAATGGAATGAAGGGGTTCAAACGGAACACCCTGTAAAGACGTTAAGAACAAGGTTTAAACTCCATGGTGGAGCCACAGCTTTAAACACAGGTTTAATCCTGGCCAAAGCCTGACAAAAAGCCTGAACGTCTGGAACTTCTGACAGACGCTTGTGTAACAGAATGGACAGAGCTGAGATCTGTCCCTTTAAGGAACTAGCGGATAACCCCTTTTCTAAACCTTCTTGTAGAAAAGACAATATCCTAGGAATCCTAACCTTACTCCAAGAGTAACCTTTGGATTCGCACCAATATAGGTATTTACGCCATATTTTATGGTAAATCTTTCTGGTAACAGGCTTCCTAGCCTGTATTAAGGTATCAATAACTGACTCAGAAAAACCACGCTTTGATAAGATCAAGCGTTCAATTTCCAAGCAGTCAGCTTCAGAGAAGTTAGATTTTGATGTTTGAAAGGACCCTGAATCAGAAGGTCCTGTTTCAGAGGTAACGACCAAGGTGGACAGAATGACATGTCCACCAGATCTGTATACCAAGTCCTGCGTGGCCATGCAGGCGCTATTAGAATCACTGATGCTTTCTCCTGTTTGATTCTGGCAATCAATCGAGGAAGCATCGGGAAAGGTGGAAACACATAAGCCATCCTGAAGGTCCATGGTGCTGTCAAGGCATCTATCAGGACCGCTCCCGGATCCCTGGATCTGGACCCGTAGCGCGGAAGCTTGGCGTTCTGTCGAGACGCCATGAGATCTATCTCTGGTTTGCCCCAACGTCGAAGTATTTGGGCAAAGACCTCTGGATGAAGTTCCCACTCCCCCGGATGAAAAGTCTGACGACTTAAGAAATCCGCCTCCCAGTTCTCCACTCCCGGGATGTGGATTGCAGACAGGTGGCAAGAGTGAGACTCTGCCCAGCGAATTATCTTCGATACTTCCATCATTGCTAGGGAGCTTCTTGTCCCTCCCTGATGGTTGATATAAGCTACAGTCGTGATGTTGTCCGACCGGAACCTGATGAACCCCCGAGTTGTTAACTGGGGTCAAGCCAGAAGAGCATTGAGGACTGCTCTCAATTCCAGAATGTTTATTGGAAGAAGACTCTCCTCCTGATTCCATAGTCCCTGAGCCTTCAGAGAATTCCAGACAGCGCCCCAACCTAGTAGGCTGGCGTCTGTTGTTACAATTGACCAGTCTGGCCTGCTGAATGGCATTCCCCTGGCCAGATGTGGCCGATAAAGCCACCATAGAAGAGAATTTCTGGTCTCTTGATTCAGATTTAGAGTGGGGGACAAATCTGAGTAATCCCCATTCCACTGACTTAGCATGCACAGTTGCAGTGGTCTGAGATATAGGCGTGCAAAAGGAACTATGTCCATTGCTGCTACCATTAGTCCGATTACCTCCATGCATTGAGCTACTGATGGGTGTTGAATAGAATGAAGGACACGGCATGCACTTTGAAGTTTTGTTAACCTGTCCTCTGTTAGGTAAATCTTCATTTGTACAGAATCTATCAGAGTCCCCAGGAAGGGAACTCTTGTGAGTGGAAAGAGAGAACTTCTCTTTTCGTTCACTTTCCATCCATGCGACCTTAGAAATGCCAGTACTATCTCTGTATGAGATTTGGCAGTTTGAAGGCTTGAAGCTTGTATCAGTATGTCGTCTAAGTACGGAGCTACTGAAATTCCTCGCGGTCTTAGTACCGCCAGAAGAGTGCCCAGAACCTTTGTGAAGATTCTTGGAGCCGTAGCCAGTCCGAATGGAAGAGCTACAAACTGGTAATGCCTGTCAAAAAGGCAAACCTTAGATACCGGTAATGGCTTTTGTGAATCGGTATGTGAAGGTAAGCATCCTTTAAATCCACTGTGGTCATGTACTGACCCTCTTGGATCATGGGCAAAAATGTTCGAATAGTTTCCATCTTGAACGATGGAACTCTTAGGAATTTGTTTAGGATCTTTAAATCCAAGATTGGCCTGAAGGTTCCCTCTTTTTTGGGAACTACAAACAGATTTGAGTAAAACCCTTGTCCTAGTTCCAACCGCGGAACTGGATGGATCACTCCCATTAATAAAAGATCTTGTACGCGGCGTAGAAACGCTTCCTTCTTTGTTAGGTTTGTTGACAACCTTGACAGATGAAATCTCCCTCTTGGGGGAGAGGATTTGAAGTCCAGAAGGTATCCCTGAGATATGATCTCTAACGCCCAGGGATCCTGAACATCTCTTGCCCAAGTCTGGGCGAAGAGGGAAAGTCTACCCCCCACTAGATCCGGTCCCGGATCGGGGGCCCTCAATTCATGCTGTCTTAGGGGCAGCAGCAGGTTTTCTGGCCTGTTTGCCCCTGTTCCAGGACTGGTTAGGTTTCCAGCCTTGTCTGTAGCGAGCAACAGCTCCTTCCTGTTTTGGTGCAGAGGAAGTTGATGCTGCTCCTGCTTTGAAATTACGAAAGGAACGAAAATTGGACTGTCTAGCCTTGGCTTTGGCCTTGTCCTGAGGCAGGGCATGACCTTTACCTCCTGTAATGTCAGCAATAATCTCTTTCAAGCCGGGCCCGAATAAGGTCTGCCCTTTGAAAGGAATATTAAGCAATTTAGATTTAGACGTAACATCAGCTGACCAGGATTTCAGCCACAGAGCTCTGCGTGCCTGAATGGCGAATCCTGAATTTTTAGCCGCAAGTTTAGTTAAATGTACTACGGCATCTGAAATAAATGAATTAGCTAACTTAAGGAATTTAAGTTTGTGTGTGATGTCATCTAGTGTGGATGATTGAAGTGTCTCTTCCAGAGACTCAAACCAAAATGCTGCTGCAGCCGTGACAGGCGCAATACATGCAAGAGGTTGCAATATAAACCCTTGTTGAACAAACATTTTCTTAAGGTAACCCTCTAATTTTTTATCCATTGGATCTGAAAAAGCACAGCTATCCTCCACTGGGATAGTGGTACGCTTAGCTAAAGTAGAAACTGCTCCCTCCACCTTAGGGACCATTTGCCATAAGTCCCGTGTGGCGGCGTCTATTGGAAACATCTTTCTGAATATAGGAGGGGGTGAGAAAGGCACACCGGGTCTATCCCACTCCTTAGTAACAATGTCAGTAAGTCTCTTAGGTATAGGAAAAACGTCAGTACTCGTCGGTACCGCAAAATATTTATCCAACCTACACATTTTCTCTGGGATTGCAACAGTGTTACAATCATTCAGAGCCGCTAATACCTCCCCTAGTAACACACGGAGGTTCTCAAGCTTAAATTTAAAATTTGAAATGTCTGAGTCCAGTTTATTTGGATCAGAACCGTCACCCACAGAATGAAGCTCTCCGTCTTCACGTTCTGCAAACTGTGACGCAGTATCAGACATGGCCCTTGCATTATCAGCGCACTCTGTTCTCACCCCAGAGTGATCACGTTTACCTCTTAGTTCTGGTAGTTTAGCCAAAACTTCAGTCATAACAGTAGCCATATCTTGTAATGTGATTTGTAATGGCCGCCCAGATGTACTCGGCGCTACAATATCACGCACCTCCTGAGCGGGAGATGCAGGTACTGACACGTGAGGCGAGTTAGTCGGCATAACTCTCCCCTCGTTGTTTGGTGAAATATGTTCAATTTGTACAGATTGACTGTTTTTTAAAATAGCATCAATACATTTAGTACATAAATTTCTATTGGGCTCCAGTTTGGCATTAACACATATAGCACAGAGATATTCCTCTGAATCAGACATGTTTAACACACTAGCAAATAAACAGCAACTTGAAAATACTTTTCAAAGTAATTTACAAATAATATGAAAACGAACTGTGCCTTTAAGAAGCACAGAAAAAAATTATAACAGTTAAAATAATTAAGTTATAGCATCAATCTTTGTCAGAATATATAGCAAAGGATTGTTCCCCTCAGCAATTAAACAACACAACTTTAGCAAAGGTTTAATCCCATTAGCAAAGATAACAATTTCTGAAAGCAGGAAACAAATTACAGAATAAACGTTTTTATGTCAGTCAAACTATAATTCTCACAGCTTTGCTGAGAGAAAATATTTGATGCATAGTAAAAGCGCCCCTCCCCCACACACACAGCAGTGAGGGAGAACAGAAACTGACAGAAAAAACAGATTTAAGCAACTGCCAAGTGGAAAAATAGTGCCCAAACATTTATTCACTCAGTACCTCAGTAAATGAAAATGATTTTACATTCCAGCAAAAACATTAAACATAATCTCTAGTTATTAAACAACTTTATGTCTTTCTTACAGTGTAATTCTAGTGAAATACCATTCCCCAGAATACTGAAGTGTAAAGTATACATACATGACATTATATCGGTATGGCAGGATTTTCTCATCAATTCCATTGTCAGAAAATAAAAACTGCTACATACCTCTATGCAGATTCATCTGCCCGCTGTCCCCTGATCTGAAGTTTTACCTCACTCCTCAGATGGCCGAGAAACAGCAATATGATCTTAACTACTCCGGCTAAAATCATAGCAAAACTCTGGTAGATTCTTCCTCAAACTCTGCCAGAGAGGTAATAACACACTCCGGTGTTATTTTAAAATAACAAACTTTTGATTGAAGATATAAAACTAAGTATAATCACCATAGTCCTCTCACACGACCTATCTAGTTGCTGGGTGCAAGAGAATGACTGGAGGTGACGTAGAGGGGAGGAGCTATATAGCAGCTCTGCTGGGTGAATCCTCTTGCACTTCCTGTAGGGGAGCAGATAATATCCCACAAGTAATGATGACCCGTGGACTGATCACACTTAACAGAAGAAAACATAAGCCAGATTGAAGGACCAAGGCGCTGCTAGAGCATCTATCAATACCGCCTTGGGGTCCCGGGACCTGGACCCTTAGAGAGGAAGTTTGGCGTTCTGACGGGACGCCATCAGATCCAATTCTGGAGTGCCCCATAGCTGAGTCAGCTGGGCAAATACCTCCGGGTGGAGTTCCCACTCCCCCGGGTGAAAAGTCTGACGACTTAGATCCTCCGCCCACCTGATTATTTTGGTTACTTCCGTCATCGCTAGGGAACTCTTGTTCCCCCCTGATGATTGACATAAGCTACAGTCGTGATGTTGTCCGACTAAAATCTGATGAATTTGGCCACAGCTAGATGAGGCCATGCCTGAAGAGCGTTGAATATCGCCCTCAGTTCCAGAATGTTTATCGGGAGAAGCGTTTCTTCCCGAGACCATAAGCCCTGAGCTTTCAGGGAGTCCCAGACCGCACCCCAGCCTAACAGACTGGCGTCGGTCATTACAATGACCCACTCTGGCCTGCGGAAACATATTCCCTGAGACAGGTGGTCCTGAGACAACCACCAGAGAAGAGAATCTCTGGTCTCCTGGTCCAACTGAATTTGAGGAGACAAATCTGCATAATCCCCATTCCACTGTTTGAGCATGCATAGTTGCAGTGGTCTGAGGTGTATCCGAGCAAAAGGGACTATGTCCATTGCCGCTACCATTAATCCAATTGCCTCCATGCACTGAGCTACAGATGGCCGAGGAATGGAATGAATAACTCGGCAAGTAGTTAAAAGTTTCAACTTTCTGACCTCCGTCAGAAATATTTTCATTTCTACTGAATCTATTAGTGTTCCTAGGAAGGGAACCCTTGTGAGTGGGGACAGAGAACTCTTTTTGACGTTCACCTTCCACCCGTGAGACCTCAGAAAGGCCAATACAATCTCCGTGTGAGCCTTGGCTCTGTGAAAGGACGGCGCCTGAATTAAGATGTCGTCCAAATAAGGCGTCACTGCTATGCCCCGCGGTCTTAGAACCACCGGAAGGGACCCTAGCACCTTTGTGAAAATTCTGGGAGCAGTGGCTAAACCGAATGGAAGAGCCACAAACTGGTAATGCTTGTCTAGGAAAGCGAACCTGAGGAACTGATGATGATCTTTGTGGATAGGGATATGCAGGTACGCATCCTTTAGATCCACGGTAGTCATATATTGACCTTCCTGGTTCATAGGTAAGATTGTCCGAATGTTCTCCATCTTGAATGATGGGACTCTAAGGAATCTGTTTAGAATTTTTAGATCCAGGATTGGTCTGAAAGTTCCTTCTTTTTTGGGAACCACAAACAGGTTTGAGTAAAAACCCAGACCTTGTTCTGCAATTGGAACTGGGTATATCACTCCCATCATATGTAGATCTTCTACACAGCGTAAGAACGCCTCTTTCTTTGCCGGATCCAGATCGGGGGCTACCCCTTCATGCTGTCTTGGTAGCAGCTGCAGGCTTTTTGGCCTGTTTACCCTTGTTCCAGCCCTGGTAAGGCTTCCAGGTTGCCTTGGGCTGTGAAGCGTTACCCTCTTGCTTTGCAGCTGTAGAGGCTGAAGCCGGACCGCTCCTGAAGTTACGAAAGGAACGAAAATTAGCTTTGTTTCTAGCCTTAAAGGGCTTGTCCTGAGGGAGAGCATGGCCCTTTCCCCCGGTGATTTCTGAAATAATCTCTTTCAATTCTGGCCCGAAAAGGGTCTTTCCCTTGAAAGGGATATTTAATAATTTGGATTTTGAGGACACATCGGCCGACCATGACTTGAGCCAAAGCGCTCTGCGCGCCATAATGGCGAAACCTGAATTTTTGCCGCTAACTTAGCTAATTGCAAGGCGGCGTCTGTGATAAAAGAATTAGCCAGCTTTAGAGCCTTAATTCTATCCATAATTTCGTCATATGAGGTCTCCGTCTGGAGCGACTCCTCCAGCGCCTCAAACCATAAAGCCGCTGCAGTAGTTACAGGAATAATGCAGGCAATAGGTTGGAGAAGGAAACCTTGTTGAACAAAAATTTTCTTAAGTAAACCTTCTAATTTTTTATCCATAGGATCTTTAAAAGCACAACTGTCTTCGATTGTTATGGTTGTGCGCTTAGCAAGTGAAGAAACAGCCCCCTCTACCTTAGGGACCGTCTGCCACGAGTCCCGCCTGGGGTCAGTTATGGGGAACATTTTCTTAAAAATAGGGGGGGGGGGACAAAAGGGACACCTGGTCTATCCCACTCCCTAGTAACAATATCCGCAACCCTTTTAGGGATCGGAAACGCATCAGTGTATACAGGGACCTCTAGGTACTTGTCCATTTTACACAACTTCTCTGGGACCACCATAGGGTCACAATCATCCAGAGTAGCTAATACCTCCCTGAGCAACACGCGGAGGTGTTCAAATTTAAATTTAAATGCTAATGAATCTGATTCTGCCTGATGAGAAACCTTTCCTGAATCTGAAATTTCTCCCTCAGACATCAAATCCCTCACCCCCACTTCAGAGTGTTGTGAGGGCACATCAGATAAGGCTACCAAAGCTTCAGACTGCTCATAATCTGTTCTTAAAACAGAGCTATCGCGCTTTGCAGGTAACACAGGCAGTTTAGATAAGAAGGCTGTAAGAGAATTATCCATGACTGCCGCTAAGTCTTGTAATGTAAAAGGGTTAGACGCTCTAGAGGTACTAGGCATCGCTTGCGCGGGCGTAACTGGTTGTGACACTTGGGGAGAGGCAGACGGGCTACCCTCGTTACCTTCAGTCTGAGAATCATCTTGGGCCACATTTTTAAGTGCAACAATATGATCTTTAAAGTGTATAGACATATTAGTGCAATTGGGACACATTCTGAGAGGGGGTTCCACCATGGCTTCTAAACACATTGAACAAGGATTTTCCTTAGTGTCAGACATGTTTAACAGACTAGTAGCATACACAAGCAGGCTTGGAAAACACTTTAATCAAATAAAAAACACAATTTGAAAAAAACGTTACTGTGCCTTTAAGAAATAAAAAGAGCACACAATTTTACAAAACAGTGAAAAATGCACCAATCCTTTTGACAGTATGTACCTAAGGCTTTAATATGATTGCACAGCAAGTTTCATAACGATTAACCCCTTAATGCCCAAAAAGCAGCCTAAAGCAAACAACCGGTTAATTAACTACAGCACCTTGCCACAGCTTACTGCTGTGGCCCTACCTGCCCTTAGGGATCAGTTTTGGGGGAATAAAGCTTCTTCTAAGCCCTCAATCAGCAGCTGGATCCTCCATGTGAAGCAGCATGAAACAGTTTTTCAATTCTAACTGCGCATCTGAGGCGCAAAATTAGGCCCCTCCCACTCCGGAGTTGTGAGGCCTACAAAAATCACTTCTAAGTGACTAAATTTATGCCATGTGGATAATAACCCCAGTAAAACACTCCAAAGTGCTTAAAAAGGTGTCTCCAACGAGTATTTCTTAAATAAATAATTGATTGCCCTGCATTAGTGTCAACCAGCCTATTTAGCCCTGTCATGTAAGCATTCAATTCTATACTAAGTCTCAGAACATAGCTTACCCTCCCCCCACATGGGGATCTTGTCAGTCTTCTAGCATTATCTCAGTCTTGTCTAGAAATAAATGACTGAACATACCTCATTGCAGTCAAGCCTGCAAACTGTTCCGTCCAACTGAAGTTTTCTGGTACTCCTCAGTCCTGTGTGGGAACAGCAGTGGATTTTAGTTACAACATGCTAAAATCATTTTCCTCTCAGCAGAATTCTTCATCACTTTTCTGCTAGAGAGTAAATAGTACAAACCGGTACCATTTAAAAATAACAAACTTTTGATTGAAGATATAAAACTACAAATCTAACACCACATTCACTTTACCCTCCCGTAGAGAAACCCTAGTGCTTAGAGCCGACAAAGAGAATGACTGGGGGGTGGAGCTAGAGGGGGAGCTATATGGACAGCTCTGCTGTGTGCTCTCTTTGCCACTTCCTGTAGGTAATGAGAATATCCCACAAGTAAAGGATGAATCCGTGGACTGGATACACCTTACAAGAGAAATAAGTATCCAAGCAGAGTGCGCAAGCCAAATTGGCGCCACTTGTAGCTCCGCCCATCGTGGGCATAATCAAGTCAAAACTCTGGTCGCCATTATTATTGTAACTGAGCCCTTGAAAAAGTTAAGCCATCAATAAAAGAATACACAGACAGTAAGTCTGGAGTCCAAAAGAATCTGTCGCTTGATAGACAGCAGCTTATACCTCTAAATAAACATTCACCTCATACTGAACCGATATCTCTTCTCTTACACAGTCCTAGAGGTGTAAGCCCATAGTGAAAAAAACACCATATATCTCCTCAGCCCCAGTGCCTGCAATGAAGTTGCTGTCTAAACTGACCTCCTCTACAAATAGGAGACTATGTCCCATAAATTAAAGTGCTCCACTTCTTCTGAGATCTTACACCAGACCCAGAATAAAAAGTCAGCACTTACCTTTAATTCTGCCCGACAGCAGGACAGCTCAGCAGGTTTAGGAGGTCCTCTCCCTCCCATAGCCCTGTGGAAAAAGATAAAGCCTGAGTTATCTTACTTAGGCTATCATGGTTAGGGCAGCATAAGTATGGGAGGCGCAGTGAGAATTATATCCCACAAGTTCCCATTGCTCTAAAGCCACCAAAAGCTCTACTGAAGAGACTGATATGGACTATGGCTACACCCTAGAACAAAGCAGCACAATCTTGTACTACTTGAAAAATAATAAACCCTTGATTGAAGAATCTAATCTAACACCTCACTTTACCTCTTCCTATCACTAATGTAGGCAAAGAGAATGACTGGAGTGGGAGGGAAGGAAGAAGCTATTTAACAGCTCTGCTGTGGTGCTCTTTGCCTCCTCCGGCTGACCAGGAGGTGAATATCCCATTAGTAATTAGGATGATCCGTGGACTAATCGTGTCATAAAAAAGAAAAGATGGCACCAAATAGAATGCTAATAGTGTGCATTGTGAGTACCGCCATCAAGCTTAATGTAGCAAAGTATAAAAAAAAACTTTTATTAAAACTTGCTCCCACAAAGTTCTTGACAAAGCAAGGTGCTGAGTAGGACTGGGCGATATGGGGGGGAAAATCGCAATTTTTAAAAAAAAAAAACGGAAAAAAAAACAGAGATTGCTAGCCAGGGTAGAGGCATACTAAATACAACTTGCGGTAACCTCCTCTCATCAAGAGTATACAAAGTAGTTGCCACAGAAAGTGGAACGTACAGGCAAGTCCTTAAAAGTAGATCCCTTACATTAAAGCCCCTAGATGAGCTAACAGGCGAATGCGGCTAAGCGATCAGGGCCATTATAGGGTTTAACCCCCCTGTCACGGTCCTACAGAGAACTAATGAGTGTATTCGCCAGTTAGCCCTGTCTCTTCCATAAAGCCTGCATAAGAGATTATATGCTCTAAAAAACATAATTTATGTAAGAACTTACCTGATAAATTCATTTCTTTCATATTAGCAAGAGTCCATGAGCTAGTGACGTATGGGATATACATTCCTACCAGGAGGGGCAAAGTTTCCCAAACCTTAAAATGCCTATAAATACACCCCTCACCACACCCACAATTCAGTTTAACGAATAGCCAAGAAGTGGGGTGATAAGAAAAAAGTGCGAAAGCATATAAAATAAGGAATTGGAATAATTGTGCTTTATACAAAAAAATCATAACCACCACAAAAAAAGGGCGGGCCTCATGGACTCTTGCTAATATGAAAGAAATGAATTTATCAGGTAAGTTCTTACATAAATTATGTTTTCTTTCATGTAATTAGCAAGAGTCCATGAGCTAGTGACGTATGGGATAATGACTACCCAAGATGTGGATCTTTCCACACAAGAGTCACTAGAGAGGGAGGGATAAAATAAAGACAGCCAATTCCTGCTGAAAATAATCCACACCCAAAATAAAGTTTAATGAAAAAACATAAGCAGAAGATTCAAACTGAAAACGCTGCCTGAAGTACTTTTCTACCAAAAACTGCTTCAGAAGAAGAAAATACAACAAAATGGTAGAATTTGGTAAAAGCATGCAAAGAGGACCAAGTTGCCGCTTTGCAAATCTGATCAACCGAAGCTTCATTCCTAAACGCCCAGGAAGTAGAAACTGACCTAGTAGAATGAGCTGTAATCCTATGAGGCGGAGTCTTACCCGACTCAACATAGGCAAGATGAATTAAAGATTTCAACCAAGATGCCAAAGAAATGGCAGAAGTTTTCTGGCCTTTCTAAAACCGGAAAAGATAACAAATAAACTTGAAGTCTTTCGGAAAGACTTAGTAGCTTCAACATAATATTTCAAAGCTCTAATAACATCCAAAGAATGCAACGATTTCTCCTTAGAATTCTTAGGATTAAGACATAATGAAGGAACCACAATGTCTCTACTAATGTTGTTGGAATTCACAACTTAGGTAAAAATTCAAAAGAAGTTTGCAACACCGCCTTATCCTGATGAAAAATCAGAAAAGGAGACTCACAAGAAAGAGCAGATAATTCAGAAACTCTTCTGGCAGAAGAGATGGCCAAAAGGAACAACACTTTCCAAGAAAGTAATTTAATATCCAATGAATGCATAGGTTCAAATGGAGGAGCTTGAAAAGCCCCCAGAACCAAATTCAAACTCCAAGGAGGAGAAATTGACTTAATGACAGGCTTTATACGAACCAAAGCTTGTACAAAACAATGAATATCAGGAAGAATAGCAATCTGTCTGTGAAAAAGAACAGAAAGAGCAGAGATTTGACCTTTCAAGGAACTTGCGGACAAACCCTTATCTAAACCATCCTGAAGAAACTGTAATATTCTCGGTATTCTAAAAGAATGCCAAGAAAAATGATGAGAAAGACACCAAGAAATATAAGTCTTCCAGACTCTATAATATATCTCTCTGGATACAGATTTACGAGCCTGTAACATAGTATTAATCACAGAGTCAGAGAAACCTCTTTGACCAAGAATCAAGCGTTCAATCTCCATACCTTTAAATTTAAGGATTTCAGATCCTGATGGAAAAAAGGACCTTGAGACAAAAGGTCTGGTCTTAACGGAAGAGTCCACGGTTGGCAAGAGGCCATCCGGACAAGATCCGCATACCAAAACCTGTGAGGCCATGCCGGAGCTACCAGCAGAACAAACGAGCATTCCTTCAGAATCTTGGAGATTACTCTTGGAAGAAGAACTAGAGGCGGAAAGATATAGGCAGGATGATACTTCCAAGGAAGTGATAATGCATCCACTGCCTCCGCCTGAGGATCCCGGGATCTGGACAGATACCTGGGAAGTTTCTTGTTTAGATGAGAAGCCATCAGATCTATTTCTGGAAGTTCCCACATTTGAACAATCTGAAGAAATACCTCTGGGTGAAGAGACCATTCGCCCGGATGCAACGTTTGGCGACTGAGATAATCCGCTTTCCAATTGTCCATACCTGGGATATGAACCGCAGAGATTAGACAGGAGCTGGATTCCGCCCAAACCAAAATTCGAGATACTTCTTTCATAGCCAGAGGACTGTGAGTCCCTCCTTGATGATTGATGTATGCCACAGTTGTGACATTGTCTATCTGAAAACAAATGAACAACTCTCTCTTGAGAAGAGGCCAAGACTGAAGAGCTCTGAAAATTGCACGGAGTTCCAAAATATTGATCGGAAATCTCACCTCCTGAGATTCCCAAACCCCTTGTGCCGTCAGATACCCCCACACAGCTCCCCAACCTGTAAGACTTGCATCTGTTGAGATTATAGTCCAGGTCGGAAGAACAAAGAAGCCCCCTGAACTAAACGATGGTGATCTGTCCACCATGTCAGAGAGTGTTGTAAAATCGGTTTAAAGATATTAATTGAGATATCTTTGAGTAATCCCTGCACCATTGGTTCAGCATACAGAGCTGAAGAGGTCGCATGTGAAAACGAGCAAAGGAGATCGCATCTGATGCGGCAGTCCTAAGACCCAACATTTCCATGCATAAGGCTACCAAAGGGAATGATTGTGACTGAAGGTTTTGACAAGCTGATATCAATGTTAAACTTCTCTTGTCTGACAAGGACAGAGTCATAGACACTGAATTTATCTAGAAACCTAAAAAGGTTACCCTTGTCTGAGGAATCAATGAACTGAATGGTAAATTGATCCTCCAACCATGAATTTGAAGAAACAACACAAGTCGATTCGTATGAGATTCTTCGAAAATGAGAAGACTGAGCAAGTACCAAGATATCGTCCAAATAAGGAAATACCAAAACCCTATTCTCTGATTACAGAAAAAAGGGGCACCGAGAACCTTTGAAAAAAATTCTTGGAACTGAGGCTAGGCCAAACGGTAGAGCCACAAAACTGGTAATGCTTGCCTAAAAAGAGAATCTCAGACACTAAAAGTGATCTGGATGAATCGGAATATGCAGATACACATCCTGTAAATCTATTGTAGACATATAATGCCCTTGCTAAACAAAAGGCAGGATAGTCCTACAGTAACCATCTTGAATGTTGGTATCCTAACATAACGATTCAATAATGACAGATCCGGAACTGGTCTGAAGGAATTGACCTTCTTTGGTACAAATGAAGAGATAAAATAAAACCCCAGCCCCTGTTCCAGAACTGGAACTGGCATAAATACTCCAGCCAACTCTAGATCTGAAACACATTACAGAAATGCTGAGCCTTTGCTGTGTTAACTGGGACACGGGAAAGAAAATAATCTCTTAGCAGGAGGCCTTAACTTGAAGCCAATTCTGTACCTTTCTGAAACAATGTTTCTGAAACCAGAGATTAAGAACGGAATTGATCCAAATTTCTTTGAAGAAAACGTAATCTGCCCCATACCAACTGAGCTGGAATAAGGGCCGCACCTTCATAGGTACTTAGGAGCTGGCTATAGGTTTCTATAAGGCTTGGATATATTCCAAACTGGAAATAGTTTCCAAACTGATACCGCTCCTGAGGATGAAGGATCAGGCTTTTGTTCCTTGTGAGGAAAGGAACTAAAATGATTATTTACCCTGGAAAGAAAGGGAAAGCAAAGATGACTTAGAAGACATGTCAGCATTCCAAGTTTAATCCATAAAGCTTCTCTAGCTAAAATAGCTAGAGACATATACCTGACATCAACTCTAATGATATCAAAAGATGGTATCACCAATAAAATTATTAGCATGTTATAGAATAATAATAATGCTATAAAATTATGATCTGTTACTTGTTGCGCTAAAGCTTCTAATCAAAAAGTTGAAGCTGCAGCAACATCCGCTAAAAATATAGCAGGTCTAAGAAGATTACCTGAACATAAGTAAGCTTTTCTTAGAAAGGATTCAATTTTCCTATCTAAAGGATCCTTAAATGAAGTACTATCTGCCGTAGGAATAGTAGTACATTAGCAGGAGTAGAGATAGCCCCATAACCTTAGGGATTTTTGTCTCAAAAAACTCTAATCTGTCAGATGGCACAGGATATAATTTGCTTAAACGTCTAGAAGGAGTAAATAAATTACCCAAATTATTCCATTCCCTGGAAATTACTTCTGGAATAACTACAGGAGATTTAAAAACCTTATTTAAACGTTTACATTTAGAATCAAGAGGACCAGAATCCTCTATTTCTAATGCAAATAACACTTCTTTAAGTAAAGAACGAATAAATTCCATCTTGAACAAATACAAAGATTTATCAGCATCAACCTCTGAGACAGAAACCTCTGAACCAGAAGAACCATTATCAGTATCAGAATGATGATGTTCATTTAAAAATTCATCTGAAAAAAGAGAAGTTTTAAAAGACTTTTATGTATACTAGAAGGAGAAATAACAGACATAGCCTTCTTAATGGATTTAAAAAATAAAATCTCTTATGTTATCAGGAACACTCTGAAAATTAGATGTTGACGGAACAGCAACAGGTAATGTAACAGTACTAAAGGAAATTTTATCTGCATTAATAAGTTTGACATGACATGCAATACAAATAACAGCTGGAGAAACAGATACCAAAAGTTTATAGCAGATACACTTAGCTTGGTAGCTCCAGCACTGTGCAGTGATTTTCCTGAAGTAACTTCTGACTCAGTTGCAACGTGGAACATCTTGCAATATGTAAAAGAAAAAAACAACATATAAAGCAAAATTGATCAAATTCCTTAAATGACAGTTTCAGGAATGGGAAAAAATGCCAAAGAACAAGCTTCTAGCAACCAGAAGCAATAAAAAATGAGACTTAAATAATGTGGAGACAAAAGTGACGCCCATATTTTTCGCGCCAAATAAGACGCCCACATTATTTGGCGCCTAAATGCTTTTTGGCGCCAAAAATGACGCCACATCCGGAACGCCGACATTTTTGGCGCAAAATAACGTCAAAGAATGACGCAACTTCCGGCGACACGTATGACGCCGGAAACGGAAATAGAATTTTTGCGCCAAAAAAGTCCGCGCCAAGAATGACGCAATAAAATGAAGCATTTTCAGCCCCCGCGAGCCTAACAGCCCACAGGGAAAAAGTCAAATTTTAAGGTAAAAAATGTTAAATTAAAATGCATTATCCCAAATATGAAACTGACTGTCTGAAAAATAAGGAAAGTTGAACATTCTGAGTCAAGGCAAATAAATGTTTGAATACATATATTTAGAACTTTATAAACAAAGTGCCCAACCATAGCTAGGAGTGTCACAGAAAATAAGACTTACTTACCCCAGGACACTCATCTACATATAGCAGATAGCCAAACCAGTACTGAAACGAGAATCAGCAGAGGTAATGGTATATATAAGAGTATATCGTCGATCTGAAAAGGGAGGTAAGAGATGAATCTCTACGACCGATAACAGAGAACCTATGAAATAGACCCCTTAGAAGGAGATCACTGCATTCAAATAGGCAATACTCTCCTCACATCCCTCTGACATTCACTGCACGCTGAGAGGAAAACCGGGCTCCAACTTGCTGCGGAGCGCATATCAACGTAGAATCTAGCACAAACTTACTTCACCACCTCCATCGGAGGCAAAGTTTGTAAAACTGAATTGTGGGTGTGGTGAGGGGTGTATTTATAGGCATTTTAAGGTTTGGGAAACTTTGCCCCTCCTGGTAGGAATGTATATCCCATACGTCACTAGCTCATGGACTCTTGCTAATTACATGAAAGAAACATAATTTATGTAAGAACTTACCTGATAAATTCATTTCTTTCATATTAGCAAGAGTCCATGAGCTAGTGACGTATGGGATATACATTCCTACCAGGAGGGGCAAAGTTTCCCAAACCTCAAAATGCCTATAAATACACCCCTCACCACACCCACAATTCAGTTTAACGAATAGCCAAGAAGTGGGGTGATAAAAAAGTGCGAAAGCATATAAAATAAGGAATTGGAATAATTGTGCTTTATACAAAAATCATAACCACCACAAAAAAAAGGGCGGGCCTCATGGACTCTTGCTAATATGAAAGAAATGAATTTATCAGGTAAGTTCTTACATAAATTATGTTTTCTTTCATGTAATTAGCAAGAGTCCATGAGCTAGTGACGTATGGGATAATGACTACCCAAGATGTGGATCTTTCCACACAAGAGTCACTAGAGAGGGAGGGATAAAATAAAGACAGCCAATTCCTGCTGAAAATAATCCACACCCAAAAATAAAGTTTAACGAAAAACATAAGCAGAAGATTCAAACTGAAACCGCTGCCTGAAGTACTTTTCTACCAAAAACTGCTTCAGAAGAAGAAAATACATCAAAATGGTAGAATTTAGTAAAAGTATGCAAAGAGGACCAAGTTGCTGCTTTGCAAATCTGGTCAACCGAAGCTTCATTCCTAAACGCCCAGGAAGTAGAAACTGACCTAGTAGAATGAGCTGTAATTCTTTGAGGCGGAGTTTTACCCGACTCAACATAGGCAAGATGAATTAAAGATTTCAACCAAGATGCCAAAGAAATGGCAGAAGCTTTCTGGCCTTTTCTAGAACCGGAAAAGATAACAAATAATCTAGAAGTCTTACGGAAAGATTTCGTAGCTTCAACATAATATTTCAAAGCTCTAACAACATCCAAAGAATGCAACGATTTCTCCTTAGAATTCTTAGGACATAATGAAGGAACCACAATTTCTCTACTAATGTTGTTGGAATTCACAACTTTAGGTAAAAATTCAAAAGAAGTTCGCAACACCGCCTTATCCTGATGAAAAATCAGAAAAGGAGACTCACAAGAAAGAGCAGATAATTCAGAAACTCTTCTGGCAGAAGAGATGGCCAAAAGGAACAAAACTTTCCAAGAAAGTAATTTAATGTCCAATGAATGCATAGGTTCAAACTGAGGAGTTTGAAGAGCTCCCAAAACCAAATTCAAACTCCAAGGAGGAGAAATTGACTTAACAGGTTTTATACGAACCAAAGCGTGTACAAAACAATGAATATCAGGAAGAATAGCAATCTTTCTGTGAAAAAGAACAGAAAGAGCAGAGATTTGTCCTTTCAAAGAACTTGCGGACAAACCCTTATCTAAACCATCCTGAAGAAACTGTAAAATTCTCGGTATTCTAAAAGAATGCCAAGAAAAAAGATGAGAAAGACACCAAGAAATATAAGTCTTCCAGACTCTATAATATATCTCTCGAGATACAGATTTACGAGCCTGTAACATAGTATTAATCACAGAGTCAGAGAAACCTCTTTGACCAAGAATCAAGCGTTCAATCTCCATACCTTTAAATTTAAGGATTTCAGATCCTGATGGAAAAAAGGACCTTGTGACAGAAGGTCTGGTCTTAACGGAAGAGTCCACGGTTGGCAAGAGGCCATCCGGACAAGATCCGCATACCAAAACCTGTGAGGCCATGCCGGAGCTACCAGCAGAACAAACGAGCATTCCTTCAGAATCTTGGAGATTACTCTTGGAAGAAGAACTAGAGGCGGAAAGATATAGGCAGGATGATACTTCCAAGGAAGTGAAAATGCATCCACTGCCTCCGCCTGAGGATCCCGGGATCTGGACAGATACCTGGGAAGTTTCTTGTTTAGATGGGACGCCATCAGATCTATTTCTGGAAGTTCCCACATTTGAACAATCTGAAGAAATACCTCTGGGTGAAGAGACCATTCGCCCGGATGCAACGTTTGGCGACTGAGATAATCCGCTTCCCAATTGTCTATACCTGGGATATGAACCGCAGAGATTAGACAGGAGCTGGATTCCGCCCAAACCAAAATTCGAGATACTTCTTTCATAGCCAGAGGACTGTGAGTCCCTCCTTGATGATTGATGTATGCCACAGTTGTGACATTGTCTGTTTGAAAACAAATGAACGATTCTCTCTTCAGAAGAGGCCAAAACTGAAGAGCTCTGAAAATTGCACGGAGTTAAAAAATATTGATCGGTAATCTCACCTCCTGAGATTCCCAAACTCCTTGTGCCGTCAGAGATCCCCACACAGCTCCCCAACCTGTGAGACTTGCATCTGTTGAAATTACAGTCCAGGTCGGAAGCACAAAAGAAGCCCCCTGAATTAAACGATGGTGATCTGTCCACCATGTTAGAGAGTGTCGAACAATCGGTTTTAAAGATATTAATTGAGATATCTTCGTGTAATCCTTGCACCATTGCTTCAGCATACAGAGCTGAAGAGGTCGCATGTGAAAACGAGCAAAGGGGATCGCGTCCGATGCAGCAGTCATAAGACCTAGAATTTCCATGCATAAGGCTACCGAAGGGAATGATTGTGACTGAAGGTTTCGACAAGCTGCAATCAATTTTAGACGTCTCTTGTCTGTTAAAGACAGAGTCATTGACACTGAATCCATCTGGAAACCCAGAAAGGTTACCCTTGTCTGAGGAATCAAAGAACTTTTTGGTAAATTGATCCTCCAACCATGATCTTGAAGAAACAACACAAGTCGATTCGTATGAGATTCTGCTAAATGTAAAGACTGAGCAAGTACCAAGATATCGTCCAAATAAGGAAATACCACAATACCCTGTTCTCTGATTACAGACAGAAGGGCACCGAGAACCTTTGTAAACATTCTTGGAGCTGTAGCTAGGCCAAACGGCAGAGCCACAAACTGGTAATGCTTGTCCAGAAAAGAGAATCTCAGGAACTGATAATGATCTGGATGAATCGGAATATGCAGATATGCATCCTGTAAATCTATTGTGGACATATAATTCCCTTGCTGAACAAAAGGCAAGATAGTCCTTACAGTTACCATCTTGAACGTTGGTATTCTTACATAACGATTCAATATTTTTAGATCCAGAACTGGTCTGAAGGAATTCTCCTTCTTTGGTACAATGAAGAGATTTGAATAAAACCCCATCCCCTGTTCCGGAACTGGAACCGGCATAATTACTCCAGTCAACTCTAGATCTGAAACACATTTCAGAAATGCTTGAGCTTTTACTGGATTTACTGGGACACGGGAAAGAAAAAATCTCTTTGCAGGAGGTCTTATCTTGAAACCAATTCTGTACCCTTCTGAAACAATGCTCTGAATCCAAAGATTGTGAACAGAAATGATCCAAATTTCCTTGAAAAAACGTAACCTGCCCCCTACCAGCTGAGCTGGAATGAGGGCCGCACCTTCATGTGGACTTAGAAGCAGGCTTTGCCTTTCTAGCTGGCTTGGATTTATTCCAGACTGGAGATGGTTTCCAAACTGAAACTGCTCCTGAGGATGAAGGATCAGGCTTTTGTTCTTTGTTGAAACGAAAGGAACGAAAACGATTATTAGCCCTGCTTTTACCTTTAGATTTTTTATCCTGTGGTAAAAAAGTTCCTTTCCCACCAGTAACAGTTGAAATAATGGAATCCAACTGAGAACCAAATAATTTGTTACCCTGGAAAGAAATGGAAAGTAAAGTAGATTTAGAAGCCATATCAGCATTCCAAGTTTTAAGCCATAAAGCTCTTCTAGCTAAAATAGCTAGAGACATAAACCTGACATCAACTCTGATAATATCAAAAATGGCATCACAGATAAAATTATTAGCATGCTGTAGAAGAATAATAATATCATGAGAATCATGATGTGTTACTTGTTGCGCTAAAGTTTCCAACCAGAAAGTTGAAGCTGCAGCAACATCAGCCAAAGATATAGCAGGTCTAAGAAGATTACCTAAACACAGATAAGCTTTTCTTAGAAAGGATTCAATTTTCCTATCTAAAGGATCTTTAAACGAAGTACCATCTGACGTAGGAATAGTAGTACGTTTAGCAAGGGTAGAAATAGCCCCATCAACTTTAGGGATTTTGTCCCAAAATTCTAATCTGTCAGACGGCACAGGATATAATCGCTTAAAACGTTTAGAAGGAGTAAATGAATTACCCAATTTATCCCATTCTTTGGAAATTACTGCAGAAATAGCATTAGGAACAGGAAAAACTTCTGGAATAACCACAGGAGCTTTAAATACCTTAACCAAACGTTTAGAATTAGTATCAAGAGGACCAGAATCCTCTATTTCTAAAGCAATTAGTACTTCTTTAAGTAAAGAACGAATAAATTCCATTTTAAATAAATATGAAGATTTATCAGCATCAACCTCTGAGACAGAATCCTCTGAACCAGAAGAGTCATCAGAATCAGAATGATGATGTTCATTTAAAAATTCATCTGTAGGGAGAGAAGTTTTAAAAGATTTTTTACGTTTACTAGAAGGAGAAATAACAGACATAGCCTTCTTTATGGATTCAGAAACAAAATCTCTTATATTATCAGGAACATTCTGCACCTTAGATGTTGAAGGAACTGCAACAGGCAATGGTACTTTACTAAAGGAAATATTATCTGCTTTAACAAGTTTGTCATGACAATCAATACAAACAACAGCTGGAGGAATAGCTACCAAAAGTTTACAGCAGATACACTTAGCTTTGGTAGATCCAGCACTAGACAGCGATTTTCCTGTAGTATCTTCTGGCTCAGATGCAACGTGAGACATCTTGCAATATGTAAGAGAAAAAACAACATATATATAAAGCAAAAATGATCAAATTCCTTAAATGACAGTTTCAGGAATGGGAAAAAATGCCAAAGAACAAGCTTCTAGCAACCAGAAGCAATGAAAAATGAGACTGAAATAATGTGGAGACAAAAGCGACGCCCATATTTTTCGCGCCAATAAGACGCCCACATTATTTGGCGCCTAAATGCTTTTTGGCGCCAAAATTACGCCACATCTGGAACGCCGACATTTTTGGCGCAAAATAACGTCAAAAAATGACGCAACTTCCGGCGACACGTATGACGCCGGAAACGGAAACGAATTTTTTGCGCCAAAAAAGTCCGCGCCAAGAATGACGCAATAAAATGAAGCATTTTCAGCCCCCGCGAGCCTAACAGCCCACAGGGAAGAATCAAATTTTTGAAGGTAAGAAAAAATGATTAAATCAAATGCATTATCCCAAATATGAAACTGACTGTCTGAAAATAAGGAAAGTTGAACATTCTGAGTCAAGGCAAATAAATGTTTGAATACATATATTTAGAACTTTATAAATAAAGTGCCCAACCATAGCTTGGAGTGTCACAGAAAATAAGATTTACTTACCCCAGGACACTCATCTACATGTTTGTAGAAAGCCAAACCAGTACTGAAACGAGAATCAGCAGAGGTAATGGTATATATAAGAGTATATCGTCGATCTGAAAAGGGAGGTAAGAGATGAATCTCTACGACCGATAACAGAGAACCTATGAAATAGACCCCGTAGAAGGAGATCACTGCATTCAAATAGGCAATACTCTCCTCACATCCCTCTGACATTCACTGCACGCTGAGAGGAAAACCGGGCTCCAACTTGCTGCGGAGCGCATATCAACGTAGAATCTAGCACAAACTTACTTCACCACCTCCATCGGAGGCAAAGTTTGTAAAACTGAATTGTGGGTGTGGTGAGGGGTGTATTTATAGGCATTTTGAGGTTTGGGAAACTTTGCCCCTCCTGGTAGGAATGTATATCCCATACGTCACTAGCTCATGGACTCTTGCTAATTACATGAAAGAAATAGCATGATATCCTCAGCAGAGGATATAACAACTGTCCCCCAGACCACTATGAGGGCAAGGAGGGGCCAGCTGGTCACCTTTAACAGCCCCCCTCTTCCTGAGATAAGGTATTCCCCAAGGGAGGATTCAGGTAAGTAAGAAAAAAGTGAGGAGCAGTCACAGCACTTCCAGGTCTGACAGCTTCATTCAGACTTCTGACAGGGACCTGAAGTAGAAGGAAAGCAGTGTAAGCTAAAACTGGTTGCCAGGTCGGATGTTAGGAGGACAGAGAAGTTCCCTGCAACATTCTAGCAGCTAACACAGCATTAACCCCCGTCCTATCTTGAAAGAGAAACTACCCATTAAAGGACTTCATTATCTTCAGAGCACCATCTTCACTTCCTCCTCGTTAAAGAGGCAAAGAATGATTGGGGAGTATGGGTAGTGGGAGGATACTTAAGCTCTGGTTGGGGTGTCTTTGCCTCGCCTGGTGGCCAGGCGGTGAATTTCCCCAACAGTAATTAATGGTATAGTGGATGCTCCATTCTCCATGCCATCGGAAGGGTCTAAATTCACAGCTGCCTCCCTAAGGAGTGAGGACCATTATAAAGGATATACAAGGAGTAATATTTGTACAATGTGAACACACACACATGAACATTCTAAAGTGTAGACCTTGGTGCTCTGGCTGTCACTCTCAAACAGCTCTGAAGGGAAGCTGGTCCCATTGAGGGAGACTCTGGATTTAGGATCAGGACTCTGCAGTTCACACAGACTCAGCGCGTTCATCTGCTCGTCCAGGCTCAGGCTCAGTCCTTCACTTTGCAACTCCAACTTCTCCAATGTCTGTATGGACAAAACAAATGTTTATAACACTAGAACACTGCTCTAAATTCAGTCCTTCCTAATACACGTAGCTCTGTAACCGTCACCCACAAACTACATCATCCCCTCATGCACTATTCTCCTCTTACACACACACACAAAGCCTTCCTGATACACACATCATTGTTATTCACTCCCCTCGTGCACTATTCTCCTCTCACACACACAGCTCTGGTATTCACTTCCCTCATGCACTATTCTCCTCTCTCACACACACAGCTCTGGTATTCATTCCCCTCATGCACTATTCTCCTCTCTCACACACACAAAGCCCTCCTTATACACAGATCTCTGGTATTCACTCCCCTCATGCACTATTCTCCTCTCTCACACACACAAAGCCCTCCTAAGACACAAATCTGTGGTATTCACTCCCCTCATGCACTATTCTCCTCTCTCACACACACAGCTCTGGTATTCACTCCCCTCATGCACTATTCTCCTCCGAAACACACACACACAAAGCCCTCCTGATACACACAGGTCTGGTATTCACTCCCCTCATGCACTATTCCCCTCTCTCACACACAGCTCGGGTATTCACTCCCCTCATGCACTATTCTCCTCTCTCATACACAGCTCTGGAATTCACTCCCCCTCATGCACTATTGTCTCACATACACACACAGCTCTGTTATTCACTTCCCTCGTGCACTATTCTCCTCTCACACACACACACAACTCTGGTATTCATTTCCCTCGTGCACTATTCTCCTCTCTCACACACAGCTCTGTTATTCACTCCCCTTGTGCACTATTCTCCTCACATAAACACACAGATCTGGTATTCATTTCCCTCGTGCACTATTCTCCTCTCACACACACAAAGCCCTCCTCATACACACAGCTGTGGTATTCACTCCCCTCATGCACTATTCTCCTCTCTCACACACACAGCTCTGGTATTCACTCCCCTCATGCACTATTCTCCTCACACACACACAAAGCCCTCCTGATACACACAGCTCTGGTATTCACTCCCCTCATGCACTATTCTCCTCACACACACACAAAGCCCTCCTGATACACACAGGTCTGGTATTCACTTCCCTCATGCACTATTCTCCTCTCTCACACACACAAAGCCCTCCTAAGACACAAAGCTCTGGTATTCACTCCCCTCATGCACTATTCTCCTCTCACACACACAAACAGCTCTGGTATTCACTTCCCTCGTGCACTATTCTCCTCTCACACACACACACAAAGCCCTCCTAAGACACACAGCTCTGGTATTCACTTCCCTCATGCACTATTCTCCTCACACACACACAAAGCCCTCCTAAGACACAAAGCTCTGGTATTCACTCCCCTCATGCACTATTCTCCTCTCACACACACACAGCTCTGGTATTCAGTCCCCTCATGTACTATTCTCCTCTCTCACACACAGCTCTGGTATTCACTTCCCTCATGCACTATTCTCCTCTCACACACACACAAAGCCCCCCTAAGACACACAGCTCTGGTATTCACTTCCCTCATGCACTATTCTCCTCTCACACACACACACAAAGCCCTCCTGATACACACAGCTGTGGTATTCACTCCCCTCATGCACTATTCTCCTCTCTCACACACAGCTCTGGTATTTGCTCCCCTCATGCACTATTCTCCTCACAGACACAGCTCTGGTATTCACTCCCCTCATGCACTATTCTCCTTTCACACACACACACCACTCTGGCATTCACTCCCCTCATGCACTATTCTCCTCTCTCACACACAGCTCTGTGATTCACTCCCCTCGTGCACTATTCTCCTCACACACTCACAGCTCTGGTATTCACTTCCCTCATGCACTATTCTCCTCTCACACACACACACACACAGCTCTGGTATTCACTCCCCTCATGCACTATTCTCCTCTCACACACACACACAGCTCTGGTATTCTATCCCCTCATGCACTATTCTCCTCACACACACACACAGTTCTAGTATTCACTCCCCTCATGCACTATTCTCCTCACACACACACACAGTTCTAGTATTCACTCCCCTCATGCACTATTCTCCTCTCACACACACACACAAATCCCTCCTGATACACACAGCTCTGGTATTCACTTCCCTCATGCACTATTCTCCTCACACACACAGCTCTGGTATTCTATCCTCTCATGCACTATTCTCCTCACACACACACACAGCTCTGGTATTCACTCCCCTCATGCACTATTCTCCTCTCTCACACACAGCTCTGGTATTCACTTCCCTCATGCACTATTCTCCTCTCTCACACACAGCTCTGGTATTCACTCCCCCTCATGCACTATTCTCCTTTCACACACACACACCGCTCTGGCATTCACTCCCCTCATGCACTATTCTCCTCTTTCACACACAGCTCTGGTATTCATTCCCCTCATGCACTATTCTCCTCTCACACACACACAAAGCCCCCCTAAGACACACAGCTCTGGTATTCACTTCCCTCATGCACTTTTCTCCTCTCACACACACACACACACACACCGCTTTGGTATTCATTCCCTCATGCACTATTCTCCTCTCACACACACACAGCTCTGGTATTCACTCCCCTCATGCACTATTCTCCTCTCACACACACACAGCTCTGGTATTCACTCCCCTCATGCACTATTCTCCTCTCACACACACACAGCTCTGGTATTCTATCCCCTCATGCACTATTCTCCTCTCACATACACACACAGCTTTGGTATTCACTCCCCTCATGCACTATTCTCCTCTCTCACACACAGCTCTGGTATTCATTCCCCTCATGCACTATTCTCCTCTCACACACACACAGCTCTGGTATTCACTTCCCTCATGCACTATTGTCCTCACACACACACACAGCTCTGGTATTCACTCCCCTCATGCACTATTCTCCTCTCTCACACACACACACAGCTCTGGTATTCACTCCCCTCATGCACTATTCTCCTCTCTCACACACACACACAGCTCTGGTATTCACTTCCCTCATGCACTATTCTCCTCTCTCACACACACAAAGCCCCCCTAAGACACACAGCTCTGGTATTCACTTCCCTCATGCACTATTCTCCTCACACACACACACACACACAAAGCCCTCCTAAGACACAAAGCTCTGGTATTCACTCCCCTCATGCACTATTCTCCTCTCACACACACACACAGCTCTGGTATTCACTCCCCTCATGCACTATTCTCCTCTCTCACACACAGCTCTGGTATTCACTCCCCTCATGCACTATTCTCCTCTCTCACACACAGCTCTGGTATTCACTCCCCCTCATGCACTATTCTCCTCTCTCACACACAGCTCTGGTATTCACTTCCCTCATGCACTATTCTCCTCTCACACACACACACAAAGCCCTCCTGATACACACAGCTGTGGTATTCACTCCCCTCATGCACTATTCTCCTCTCTCACACACAGCTCTGGTATTCACATCCCTCATGCACTATTCTCCTCTCACACACACACACAAAGCCCTCCTGATACACACAGCTGTGGTATTCACTCCCCTCATGCACTATTCTCCTCTCTCACACACAGCTCTGGTATTCACTTCCCTCATGCACTATTCTCCTCTCACACACACACAGCTCTGGTATTCACTCCCCTCATACACTATTCTCCTCTCACACACACACACACACAGCTCTGGTATTCACTCCCCTCATGCACTATTATCCTCTCACACACACACAGCTCTGGTATTCACTCCCCTCATACACTATTCTCCTCTCACACACACACACACACAGCTCTGGTATTCACTCCCCTCATGCACTATTCTCCTCTCACACACACACAGCTCTGGTATTCACTCCCCTCATGCACTATTCTCCTCTCACACACACACACAGCTCTGGTATCCACTCCCCTCATGCACTATTATCCTCTCACACACACACAGCTCTGGTATTCACTCCCCTCATGCACTATTCTCCTCTCTCACACACACAGCTCTGGTATTCACTCCCCTCATGCACTATTCTCCTCTCACACACACACACAGCTCTGGTATTCATTTCCCTCATGCACTATTCTCCTCTCTCTCACACACACAGCTCTGGTATTCACTCCCCTCATGCACTATTCGCCTCTCACACACACACACAGCTCTGGTATTCACTCCCCTCATGCACTATTCTCCTCTCACACACACACAGCTCTGGTATTCACTCCCCTCATGCACTATTCTCCTCTCACACACACACAGCTCTGGTATTCACTCCCCTCATGCACTATTCTCCTCACACACACACACAGCTCTGGTATTCACTCCCCTCATGCACTATTCTCCTCTCACACACACAGCTCTGGTATTCACTCCGCTCATGCACTATTCTCCTCTCACACACACACAAAGCTCTGGTATTCACTTCCCTCATGCATTATTCTCCTCTCACACACACACACACAGCTCTGGTATTCACTCCCCTCATGCACTATTCTCCTCTCACATACACACAAAGCCCTCCTGATACACACAGGTCTGGTATTCACTCCCCTCATGCACTATTCTCCTCTCTCACACACACAGCTCTGGTATTCACTCCCCTCATGCACTATTCTCCTCTCACACACACACACAAATCCCCCCCTAAGACACACAGCTCTGGTATTCACTCCCCTCATGCACTATTCTCCTCTCACACACACACAGCTCTGGTATTCACTCCCCTCATGCACTATTCTCCTCTCACACACACACAAAGCTCTGGTATTCACTCCCCTCATGCACTATTCTCCTCTCACACACACACAAAGCTCTGGTATTCACTCCGCTCATGCACTATTCTTCTCTCACACACACACAGCTCTGGTATTCACTCCGTTCATGCACTATTCTCCTCTCTCACACACACAAAGCTCTGGTATTCATTTCCCTCATGCACTATTCTCCTCACACACACACAGCTCTGGTATTCACTCCGTTCATGCACTATTCTCCTCTCTCACACACACAGCTCTGGTATTCACTCCCCTCATGCACTATTCTCCTCTCTCACACACACAGCTCTGGTATTCACTCCCCTCATGCACTATTCTCCTCTCTCACACACACAGCTCTGGTATTCACTCCCCTCATGCACTATTCTCCTCTCACACACACACAGCTCTGGTATTCACTCCCCTCATGCACTATTCTCCTCTCACACACACACAGCTCTGTTATTCACTCCCCTCATGCACTATTCTCCTCTCTCACACACACACACACACAGCTCTGGTATTCACTTCCCTCATGCACTATTCTCCTCTCACACACACACAGCTCTGTTATTCACTCCCCTCATGCACTATTCTCCTCTCACACACACACAGCTCTGTTATTCACTCCCCTCATGCACTATTCTTCTCTCACACACACACAGCTCTGTTATTCACTCCCCTCATGCACTATTCTCCTCTCACACACACACAGCTCTGTTATTCACTCCCCTCATGCACTATTCTCCTCTCACACACACACACAAAGCCCCCCCTAAGACACAAAGCTCTGGTATTCACTCCCCCTCACATGCTCTTGCTTACCTTATCCTTTATCTCAAATCTGAACCCAACACACTACAGGATCTCCACTCGCATAGACTATACTCATCACTATCTTCCCTCATGCACACTGCCCTGAACTACCATCCTTAGGCTCTGTCCTTGGTCCCCTTCTCTTCTCAATTTATACATCATCCTTGGGTTCCTTAATACAGTCCCATGTGTTTCAATATCATTTGTACGCTGATTATAATCAAATCTGCACCAGACATATCCCGTTCCTTACTAACTCGTGTCACTAACTCTAATATTTCATCCTGGATGTCACTACCTTAAACTAAATCTCTCAAAAACTGAGCTTCTTATTTTCCCCCTTCTTCCAAAATACCTATCCCCCAACTTTCTCTAACTGTTGATAACATCATTACCCCAACCCTGCATGCCCGATATCTTGGGGTCACACTTGACTCAGATCTCTCTTTCACTCCCCATATTCAGTCTTTGGCCTATTCTTACCGCCTCCATCTTACGAAATCTCCAAAATTTGCCACTTCCTACAACTACCTTAATCCACTCTCTCAACATTTCCCGCCTTGAATCCATCCTCCCTGACCTCCCTAGCTGCCATCTTTCTCTTTTACAATCCATAATAAATGCCTCTGCCAGGCTGATCTTCCTTACACGTCGCTCCTCATCTGCTGCATCTCTCTGCCAGTCCCTTCACTGGCTTCCTCTAACTTCCAGAATAAAACATAAAATCCTGAAGTTTACAGGACTTCTCCAGACTTGCCCCTATTTTGTGAACTCTCTGCCTCGTTCCACAAGACTCTCCCCTAGTTTTCAAACTTTCAGGGATGCATATAATTTACACTAACATTTTCCTATCTTAGTCCCTCTGCTCCTTTAGCTATCACTTGAACCACATTAGCATGTAAGTCTAAGAGCCTAGAAGCTTTGTAGAGCACCTTCATGAGAGATGATTTACAACAGTGAAACTCTATCCATTTGTCTCCCATAACTGTCACCTTGCATATTAGACCCATGTCTTTAGCTCTGCGGAACCTGATGGCACTCTACAAATAACTGATAATAATAATACTGCTTTATCTGGTCACACCAGCAAGCTAACAGGATGTGCACTTACCATCTTAAGAAGAGACAAGTGACAGCAGCACTGCCGGAGACGAAGCAACAGAGACAGAATGTGCACAGTGCTAGAACCTTGGGTAGGTGCCCGGACAGACAAGTCAGGCTGAGTATCACCAAACTCTCTAGCAACTGTAAGATTACAAGAGAGCCTGGGTTAGGGAGCGCAAGTAGGGTATAAAGCCCTTTGTAATCAAATAATCAGAATAAGAATAAGTTCATCAATGTACAATATACAGAAACAACACATTCAGAACTACAAACATATTTATAATACTACAGCATGAGCAATTATATCCCCACAATAACACAGGATATCAGTCAGTCAGTGACCTACTGTAAAGTCAGAGGTGCAAAGCATACAAATAGCAGAGGAGAAGCAAGATCTACTTATTGTTTATTTCCTAACATTAGCAGCAGGGACAGATCCACCAGACAAAAAAGTCTGAACACACCTGATTATGTTTCTCATCTCTTATGCTTAGATCCTTGAAATCATTTTTTTATTAAATTAGTATAATTAGAACCCCATTGCAGGAGAACACTGAACCACAGTGATAAAATTATCATTTTAAAGGCATAAATAGGAAATGTAACTCCTAATACCAATCAGCTGTGCATTGTAGTAAGGCCATGATTTCTGGTCAGTCTCGTCTATATAACAGCAAGAAAAACTCAACTTAGCAAAGAGAAACAAAATTCCATCTCTAGTGTAAGAAAATTATAAAAACTTTGAAATGGTTCATAAAAGTGCTGCACAAGAGAAGTTTATTTAGAGTCACCAGCATCAGCACCTCAAATAAGAGACCAAATTAATTCTTCATTAAGTTCAATCAGCAGACAGTTCTCAACATCAGGCAATCATGATAGAATTACTAAAGAAACCCAGAGCTATCCACAGAGAATTGTGCCAGCCGGGTGGCAGTATGAAGTATCTAGGTGGCAGTATGAAGTATCTAGGTGGCAGTATAAAGTATCTGGGTGGCAGTATAAAGTATCTGGGTGTTAGTATAAAGTATCAGGGTGGCAGTATAAAGTATCAGGGTGGCAGTATAAAGTATCTGGGTGTTAGTATAAAGTATCTGGGTGGCAGTATAAAGTATCTGGGTGTTAGTATAAAGTATCAGGGTGGCAGTATAAAGTATCTGGGTGGCAGTATAAAGTATCTGGGTGGCAGTATAAAGTATCTGGGTGGCAGTATAAAGTATCTGGGTGGCAGTATAAAGTATCTGGGTGGCAGTATAAAGTATCTGGGTGGCAGTATAAAGTATCTGGGTGGCAGTATAAAGTATCTGGGTGGCAGTATAAAGTATCTGGGTGTTAGTATAAAGTATCTGGGTGGCAGTATAAAGTATCTGGGTGTTAGTATAAAGTATCTGGGTGTTAGTATAAAGTATCAGGGTGGCAGTATAAAGTATCTGGGTGGCAGTATGAAGTATCTAGGTGGCAGTATAAAGTATCTGGGTGGCAGTATAAAGTATCTGGGTGGCAGTATAAAGTATCTGGGTGGCAGTATAAAGTATCTGGGTGGCAGTATAAAGTATCAGGGTGGCAGTATGAAGTGTCTGGGTGGCAGTATAAAGTATCTGGGTGGCAGTATAAAGTATCTGGGTGGCAGTATAAAGTATCTGGGTGGCAGTATAAAGTATCTGGGTGGCAGTATAAAGTATCTGGGTGGCAGTATAAAGTATCTGGGTGGCAGTATAAAGTATCTGGGTGGCAGTATAAAGTATCTGGGTGGCAGTATAAAGTATCTGGGTGGCAGTATAAAGTATCTGGGTGGCAGTATAAAGTATCTGGGTGGCAGTATAAAGTATCTGGGTGTTAGTATAAAGTATCTGGGTGTTAGTATAAAGTATCTGGGTGTTAGTATAAAGTATCTGGGTGTTAGTATAAAGTATCTGGGTGTTAGTATAAAGTTTCTGGGTGTTAGTATAAAGTTTCTGGGTGTTAGTATAAAGTTTCTGGTGTTAGTATAAAGTATCTGGGTGGCAGTATAAAGTATCTGGGTGGCAGTATAAAGTATCTGGGTGGCAGTATAAAGTATCTGGGTGGCAGTATAAAGTATCTGGGTGGCAGTATAAAGTATCTGGGTGGCAGTATAAAGTATCTGGGTGGCAGTATAAAGTATCTGGGTGGCAGTATAAAGTATCTGGGTGGCAGTATAAAGTATCTGGGTGGCAGTATAAAGTATCTGGGTGGCAGTATAAAGTATCTGGGTGGCAGTATGAAGTATCTGGGTGGCAGTATAAAGTATCTGGGTGGCAGTATAAAGTATCTGGGTGGCAGTATAAAGTATCTGGGTGGCAGTATAAAGTATCTGGGTGTCAGTATAAAGTATCAGGGTGTCAGTATAAAGTATCAGGGTGTCAGTATAAAGTATCAGGGTGTCAGTATAAAGTATCAGGGTGTCAGTATAAAGTATCAGGGTGTCAGTATAAAGTATCAGGGTGTCAGTATAAAGTATCTGGGTGGCAGTATAAAGTATCTGGGTGGCAGTATAAAGTATCTGGGTGGCAGTATAAAGTATCTGGGTGGCAGTATAAAGTATCTGGGTGGCAGTATAAAGTATCTGGGTGTCAGTATAAAGTATCTGGGTGTTAGTATAAAGTATCAGGGTGGCAGTATAAAGTATCTGGGTGGCAGTATAAAGTATCTGGGTGTTAGTATAAAGTATCTGGGTGTTAGTATAAAGTATCTGGGTGTCAGTATAAAGTATCTGGGTGTCAGTATAAAGTATCTGGGTGTCAGTATAAAGTATCTGGGTGTCAGTATAAAGTATCTGGGTGTCAGTATAAAGTATCTGGGTGTCAGTATAAAGTATCTGGGTGTCAGAATAAAGTATCTGGGTGGCAGTATAAAGTATCTGGGTGTCAGTATAAAGTATCTGGGTGTCAGTATAAAGTATCTGGGTGTCAGTATAAAGTATCTGGGTGTCAGTATAAAGTATCTGGGTGTCAGTATAAAGTATCTGGGTGTCAGAATAAAGTATCTGGGTGTTAGTATAAAGTATCAGGGTGGCAGTATAAAGTATCTGGGTGTTAGTATAAAGTATCTGGGTGGCAGTATAAAGTATCTGGGTGGCAGTATAAAGTATCTGGGTGTCAGTATAAAGTATCTGGGTGTCAGTATAAAGTATCTGGGTGTCAGTATAAAGTATCTGGGTGTCAGTATAAAGTATCTGGGTGTCAGTATAAAGTATCTGGGTGTCAGTATAAAGTATCTGGGTGTCAGTATAAAGTATCTGGGTGTCAGTATAAAGTATCTGGGTGTCAGTATAAAGTATCTGGGTGTCAGAATAAAGTATCTGGGTGGCAGTATAAAGTATCTGGGTGTCAGTATAAAGTATCTGGGTGTTAGTAAATTAAATTAATTCTTCATTAAGTTCAATCAGCAGACAGTTCTCAACATCAGGCAATCATGATAGAATTACTAAAGAAACCCAGAGCTATCCACAGAGAATTGTGCCAGCCGGGTGGCAGTATGAAGTATCTAGGTGGCAGTATAAAGTATCAGGGTGGCAGTATAAAGTATCTGGGTGTCAGTATAAAGTATCTGGGTGTCAGTATAAAGTATCTGGGTGGCAGTATAAAGTATCTGGGTGGCAGTATAAAGAATCTAGGTGGCAGTATGAAGTATCTGGGTGGCAGTATGAAGTATCTGGGTGGCAGTATGAAGTATCTGGGTGGCAGTATGAAGTATCTGGGTGGCAGTATGAAGTATCTGGGTGGCAGTATGAAGTATCTAGGTGGCAGTATGAAGTATCTAGGTGGCAGTATAAAGTATCTGGGTGGTAGTATAAAGTATCTGGGTGGCAGTATGAAGTAGCCTGGTGGGAGCAGTGCAATATTTTCTAATATTCAACATTTTTTGCTATCCAAAGCACAAATTAATTGCATAATTTAACAAATGTATTTAATGATAATTTATGAAATAAAAAACATAATTTATGCTTACCTGATAAATTTCTTTCTTTGCGGATATGGTGAGTCCACGGAATCAAATTACTAGTGGGGATATCACTCCTGGCCAGCAGGAGGAGGCAAAGAGCACTACAGCAAAGCTGCTATATATGTCACTTCCCTTACCCATAACCTCCAGTCATTCAGTATGCAAAGAGGACCAAGTTGCAGCCTTGCAAATCTATTCCACAGAAGACTAATTTTTAAATGCCCAGGAAGAAGAAACAGCCCTCAAGGAATGAGCAGTGATTCACTCAGGAGGTTGCTGTCCAGCAGACTCATAGGCCAAACTAATAATACTCATTAGCCAAAGAGAAAGAGAAGTAGCTGTAGCTTTCTGACCCTTGCGCTTCCCAGAAAAATAAGGCAGGAGACCGACGAAAGTCCTTAGTCGCCTGAAGATAGAACTTCATTGCACGCACAACATCTAGGTTGTGCAACAAACACTCCTTAGGAGAAGAAGGATTAGGACACAAAGAAGGAACCACAATCTCCTGATTAATATTCTTGTTTGAAACAACCTTAGGTAGGAAACCTAATTTAGTATGTAAAACCACCTTATCAGAATGAAAAATAAGATAAGGAGAATCAAACTGCTGAGCCGAGAGTTCCAAAACTATCAGAGCAGAAGAAATAGGAACAAGAAACAAAACCTTCCAAGATAACATCTTGATATCTAAGGAAAGCATAGGTTCAAACGGAGCCCGCTGTAAAACTCAAAGAACAAGGTTAAGACTCCAGGGAGGAGTAACGGGCTTAAACAAAGGCCTAATCCTAACCAAGGCCTGACAAAAAGATTGCACCTTTGGCGCATCTGCCAAACGCTTATGCAACAAAATAGACAACGCAGAAATCTGACCTTTCAGAGTACTAGCTGACAAACCCTTCTCCAGACCCTCCTGGAGAAAAGACAAAATCCTAGGAATCCTGACTCTACTCCAAGAGTAGCCTATGGATTCACACCAATACAGATATTTACGCCATATCTTATAGTAAATCTTTCTTGTCACAGGCTTACAAGTCTGAATCATGGTTTCAATGACCGACTCCGAAATAGATAAAAACATAATTTATGCTTACCTGATAAATTCCTTTCTTCTGTAGTGTGATCAGTCCACGGGTCATCATTACTTCTGGGATATTACTCCTCCCCAACAGGAAGTGCAAGAGGATTCACCCAGCAGAGCTGCATATAGCTCCTCCCCTCTACGTCACTCCCAGTCATTCGACCAAGGACCAACGAGAAAGGAAAAGCCAAGGGTGAAGTGGTGACTGGAGCATAAATTAAAAAATATTTACCTGCCTTAAAAACAGGGCGGGCCGTGGACTGATCACACTACAGAAGAAAGGAATTTATCAGGTAAGCATAAATTATGTTTTCTTCTGTTAAGTGTGATCAGTCCACGGGTCATCATTACTTCTGGGATACCAATACCAAAGCAAAAGTACACGGATGACGGGAGGGATAGGCAGGCTCTTTATACAGAAGGAACCACTGCCTGAAGAACCTTTCTCCCAAAAATAGCCTCCGATGAAGCAAAAGTGTCAAATTTGTAAAATTTGGAAAAAGTATGAAGCGAAGACCAAGTTGTAGCCTTGCAAATCTGCTCAACAGAGGCCTCATTCTTGAAGGCCCAAGTGGAAGCCACAGCTCTAGTAGAATGAGCTGTAATTCTTTCAGGAGGCTGCTGTCCAGCAGTCTCATAAGCTAAACGAATTATGCTACGAAGCCAAAAAGAAAGAGAGGTAGCAGAAGCTTTTTGACCTCTCCTCCGCCCAGAGTAAACGACAAACAGAGAAGACGTTTGTCGAAATTCCTTAGTTGCCTGTAAGTAAAATTTTAGAGCACGGACTACATCCAGGTTGTGCAGTAGACGTTCCTTCTTCGAAGAAGGATTTGGGCACAAAGAAGGAACAACAATCTCTTGATTGATATTCCTGTTAGTAACTACCTTAGGTAAGAACCCAGGTTTAGTACGCAGAACTACCTTATCCGAATGAAAAATCAAATAAGGAGAATCACAATGTAAGGCTGATAATTCAGAGACTCTTCGAGCCGAGGAAATAGCCATTAAAAATAGAACTTTCCAAGATAACAACTTTATATCAATGGAATGAAGGGGTTCAAACGGAACGCCCTGTAAAACATTAAGAACAAGGTTTAAACTCCATGGTGGAGCAACAGTTTTAAACACAGGCTTAATCCTGGCCAAAGCCTGACAAAAAGCCTGGACGTCAGGAACTTCTGACAGACGTTTGTGTAACAGAATGGACAGAGCTGAGATCTGTCCCTTTAAAGAACTTGCAGATAAACCCTTTTCTAAACCTTCTTGTAGAAAAGACAATATCCTAGGAATCCTAACCTTACTCCAAGAGTAACCTTTGGATTCACACCAATATAGGTATTTACGCCATATCTTATGGTAAATCTTTCTGGTAACAGGTTTCCTAGCCTGTATTAAGGTATCAATAACTGACTCAGAAAACCCACGTCTTGATAAAATCAAGCGTTCAATTTCCAAGCAGTCAGCTTCAGAGAAGTTAGATTTTGATGTTTGAAGGGACCCTGTATCAGAAGGTCCTGTTTCAGAGGTAGAGACCAAGGTGGACAGGATGACATGTCCACCAGGTCTGCATACCAAGTCCTGCGTGGCCACGCAGGTGCTATTAGAATCACTGATGCTCTCTCTTGTTTGATTCTGGCAATCAATCGAGGAAGCATCGGGAAGGGTGGAAACACGTAAGCCATCCTGAAGTCCCAAGGTGCTGTCAGGGCATCTATCAGGACTGTTCCTGGATCCCTGGATCTGGACCCGTAACGAGGAAGCTTGGCGTTCTGTCGAGACGCCATGAGATCTATCTCTGGTTTGCCCCAACGTCAAAGTATTTGGGCAAAGACCTCCGGATGGAGTTCCCACTCCCCCGGATGAAAAGTCTGACGACTTAAGAAATCCGCCTCCCAGTTCTCCACTCCCGGGATGTGGATTGCTGACAGGTGGCAAGAGTGAGACTCTGCCCAGCGAATTATCTTTGATACTTCCATCATTGCTAGGGAGCTTCTTGTCCCTCCCTGATGGTTGATGTAAGCTACAGTCGTGATGTTGTCCGACTGAAACCTGATGAACCCCCGAGTTGTCAACTGGGGCCAAGCCAGGAGGGCATTGAGAACTGCTCTCAATTCCAGAATGTTTATTGGCAGGAGACTCTCCTCCTGACTCCATTGTCCCTGAGCCTTCAGAGAATTCCAGACGGCACCCCAACCTAGAAGGCTGGCGTCTGTTGTTACAATTGTCCAGTCTGGTCTGCTGAATGGCATCCCCCTGGACAGATGTGGCCGAGAAAGCCACAATAGAAGAGAATTTCTGGTCTCTTGATCCAGATTCAGAGAAGGGGATAAGTCTGAGTAATCCCCATTCCACTGACTTAGCATGCACAGTTGCAGTGGTCTGAGGTGTAAGCGTGCAAAGGGTACTATGTCCATTGCCGCTACCATTAAGCCGATTACCTCCATGCATTGAGCCACTGACGGGTGTTGAATGGAATGAAGGGTGCGGCAAGCACTTTGAAGTCTTGTTAGCCTGTCCTCTGTCAGGTAAATCTTCATTTCTACAGAATCTATAAGAGTCCCCAGGAAGGGAACTCTTGTGAGTGGAACGAGTGAACTTTTCTTTTCGTTCACCTTCCATCCATGTGACCTTAGAAATGCCAGTACTAACTCTGTATGAGACTTGGCAGTTTGAAAGCTTGAAGCTTGTATCAGAATGTCGTCTAGGTATGGAGCTACCGAGATTCCCCGCGGTCTTAGTACCGCCAGAAGAGCGCCCAGAACCTTTGTGAAGATTCTTGGAGCTGTAGCCAATCCGAATGGAAGAGCCACAAACTGGTAATGCCTGTCTAGGAAGGCAAACCTTAGGTACCGGTAATGATCATTGTGAATCGGTATGTGAAGGTAAGCATCTTTTAAATCTACAGTGGTCATGTACTGACCCTCTTGGATCATAGGTAAAATTGTCCGAATAGTCTCCATCTTGAACGATGGAACTCTTAGGAATTTGTTTAGGATCTTTAAGTCCAGGATTGGTCTGAAAGTTCCCTCTTTTTTGGGAACCACAAACAGATTTGAGTAAAACCCCTGTCCCTGTTCCGATCGTGGAACTGGATGGATTACTCCCATTAACAAGAGCTCTTGTACGCAGCGTAGAAACGCCTCTTTCTTTGTCTGGATTGTTGACAACCTTGACAGATGAAATCTCTCTCTTGGAGGAGAGTATTTGAAGTCCAGAAGGTATCCCTGAGATATTATCTCTAGCGCCCAGGGATCCTGGACATCTCTTGCCCAAGCCTGGGCGAAGAGAGAAAGTCTGCCCCCCACTAGATCCGATCCCGGATCGGGGGCCCTCAATTCATGCTGTTTTAGGGGCAGCAGCAGGTTTCCTGGTCTGCTTGCCCTTGTTCCAGGACTGGTTAGGTTTCCAGCCTTGTCTGTAGCGAGCAACAGCTCCTTCCTGTTTTGGTGCAGAGGAAGTTGATGCTGCTCCTGCTTTGAAATTACGAAAGGAACGAAAATTAGACTGTCTAGCCTTAGCTTTGGCTTTGTCCTGAGGCAGGGCATGGCCTTTACCTCCTGTAATGTCAGCGATAATCTCTTTCAACCCGGGCCCGAATAAGGTCTGCCCTTTGAAAGGTATATTAAGCAATTTAGACTTAGAAGTAACATCAGCTGACCAGGATTTTAGCCACAGCGCCCTGCGTGCCTGAATGGCGAATCCTGAATTTTTCGCCGTAAGTTTAGTAAGATGTACTACGGCCTCCGAAATGAATGAATTAGCTAGTTTAAGGACTCTAAGCCTGTCCGTAATGTCGTCCAGAGTAGCTGAACTAATGTTCTCTTCCAGAGACTCAATCCAGAATGCCGCTGCAGCCGTGATCGGCGCAATGCATGCAAGGGGTTGCAATATAAAACCTTGTTGAACAAACATTTTCTTAAGGTAACCCTCTAATTTTTTATCCATTGGATCTGAAAAAGCACAGCTATCCTCCACCGGGATAGTGGTACGCTTAGCTAAAGTAGAAACTGCTCCCTCCACCTTAGGGACCGTTTGCCATAAGTCCCGTGTGGTGGCGTCTATTGGAAACATTTTTCTAAATATCGGAGGGGGTGAGAACGGCACACTGGGTCTATCCCACTCCTTAGTAACAATTTCAGTAAGTCTCTTAGGTATAGGAAAAACCTCAGTACTCGCCGGTACCGCAAAATATTTATCCAACCTACACATTTTCTCTGGTATTACAACTGTGTTACAATCATTCAGAGCCGCTAACACCTCCCCTAGTAATACACGGAGGTTTTCCAGTTTAAATTTAAAATTTGAAATATCTGAATCCAGTCTGTTTGGATCAGAACCGTCACCCACAGAATGAAGTTCTCCGTCCTCATGTTCTGCCACCTGTGACGCAGTGTCTGACATGGCCCTAATATTATCAGCGCACTCTGTTCTCACCCCAGAGTGATCACGCTTACCTCTTAGTTCTGGTAATTTAGCCAAAACTTCAGTCATAACAGTAGCCATATCCTGTAATGTGATTTGTAATGGCCGCCCAGATGTACTCGGCGCTACAATATCACGCACCTCCCGAGCGGGAGATGCAGGTACTGACACGTGAGGCGAGTTAGTCGGCATAACTCTCCCCTCGTTATTTGGTGAAATTTGTTCAATTTGTACAGATTGACTTTTATTTAAAGTAGCATCAATACAGTAGTACATAAATTTCTATTGGGCTCCACTTTGGCATTGCAACAAATGACACAGGTATCTTCCTCTGAATCAGACATGTTTAACACACTAGCAAATAAACTTGCAACTTGGAATACAATTCAATTAGAATAATATTAAAAACGTACTGTGCCTTTAAGAAGCACAGAAGATCTATGACAGTTGAAAATTAATAAATTGAAACAGTTATAGCCTCAATCCTTATAAACAACACAACTTTAGCAAAGGTTTAATCCCATTAGCAAAGATAACAAATTCTGAAAGCAGGAAACAAATTACAGAATAAACGTTTTTTATCTCAGTCAACTATGATTCTCACAGCTCTGCTGAGAGAAATTACCTCCCTCAAAATAAGTTTTGAAGACCCCTGAGCTCTGTAGAGATGAACCGGATCATGCAGGAAATACAATGAGCTGCTGACTGAAATATCTGATGCGTAGCAAAAGCGCCAAAAAACGGCCCCTCCCCCTCACACACAGCAGTGAGAGAGAACAGAAACTGTCAGAAAAAAGATTAAGCAACTGCCAAGTGGAAAAATAGTGCCAAAACATTTATTCACTCAGTACCTCAGCAAATGAAAACGATTTTACATTCCAGCAAAAACGTTAAACATAATTTCTAGTTATTAAACAGCTTTATGTACTTCTTACAGTGTAATTCTAGTGAAGTACCATTCCCCAGAATACTGAAGTGTAAAGTATACATACATGACATTATATCGGTATGGCAGGATTTTCTCATCAATTCCATTGTCAGAAAATAAAAGCTGCTACATACCTCTATGCAGATTCATCTGCCCGCTGTCCCCTGATCTGAAGTTTACCTCTCCTCAGATGGCCGAGAAACAGCAATATGATCTTAACTACTCCGGTTAAAATCATAGCAAAAACTCTGGTAGATTCTTCTTCAAACTCTGCCAGAGAGGTAATAACACACTCCGGTGCTATTTTAAAATAACAAACTTTTGATTGAAGATATAAACTAAGTATAATCACCATAGTCCTCTCACACATCCTATCTAGTCGTTGGGTGCAAGAGAATGACTGGGAGTGACGTAGAGGGGAGGAGCTATATGCAGCTCTGCTGGGTGAATCCTCTTGCACTTCCTGTTGGGGAGGAGTAATATCCCAGAAGTAATGATGACCCGTGGACTGATCACACTTAACAGAAGAAATCAAGCGTTCAGCTTCAGAGAAACGAGATTTGGATGAAGAAAAGGACCCTGAAGTAGAAGGTCCTTCCTCAGAGGGAGTCTCCACGGAGGTAGAGACCACATTTCCACTAGATCTGCATATCAGATCCTGCAAGGCCAAGCCGGCGCTATGAGAATCACCGACGCCCTCTTCTGCTTGATCCGAGCAATGACTCTTGGCAGTAGAGCGAACAGAGGAAATATGTATGCTAGACTGAAATTCCAAGGGACCGCCAGAGCATCTATCAAGAAAGCCTGTGGATCCCTTGACCTCAAGCCCTACCTCCGAAGATTGGCATTCTGCCAAGAAGCCATGAGATCCAGTTCTGGCTGCCCCCAATTGAGGATTAAACTGGAAAATACTTCCGGATGGAGTTCCAACTCCCCCGGATGAAAGGTCTGTCGGCTCAGAAAATCCGCCTCCCAATTGTCCACTCTTGGAATGTAGATCGCAGAAAGACAACATTTTTGAGACTCCGCCCACTGGATTATCCGGCCACCTCTGTCATGGCCAAGGAACTCCGAGTTCCCCCCTGGTGGTTGATGTACGCTACCGATGTTGATTTGTCCGACTGGAACCTGATAAACCGGGCTAAACTAACTGAAGCCAGGCCAGTAGAGCATTGAAAATCGCTCTCAGTTCTAGAATGTTTATAGGGAGAACTGACTCCTCCCGAGTCCAAAGACCCTGAGTCTTCAATGACCCCCAGACTTCTCCCAAACCTAGTAGGCTGGCATCCGTGGTCACAATAACCCAAGAAGGTCTGCGAAAGCAGGTTCCCTGGGAGAGGTGTTGCTGAGACAACCACCACAGAAGAGAGCCCCTTGTCGCCTGATCCAGAACTATTTGTGGAGACAGATCCGCATAGTCCCCATTCTATTGCATTAACATGCATAACTGCAGAGGTCTGAGATGGAACCGAGCAAACGGAATGACGTCCATGGAAGCTACCATCAGATCAATTACCTCCATACATAGAGCCACTGACGGCCGAGGATAGGACCGAAGGACAAGACAAGAGTCGAAAAATCTTTGTTTTTCTGACCTCCGTCAGAAATATCTTCATTAGTAGGGAGTCTATAATGGTCCCTAAAAAAATACTCTTGTGGCTGGAATCAGAACGCTTTCCCAGATTTACCTTCCAACCGCGGGAGCGAAGAAAAGACAACAAGATCTCTGTATGAGAGTTTGATTGTTGAAAAGATGGCGCCTGAACCATAATGTGGTCCAGATAAGGCACAACGGCAATGCCCTGAGACCGGATCACTGCCAAAAGAGCCCCCAGGATCTTTCCGAAAGGAAGAGCCACAAACTGGAAATGATTGTCTAAGAAAGCAAACCTTAGAAACTTGTGATGATCCCGGTAAATAGGAACATGAAAGTACGCATCCTTTAAGTCTATGGTTATCATATACTGACCCTCTTGAACCAAAGGAAGAATGGAACAAATAGTCTCCATCTTGAAGGACGGTACTCTGAGGAATTTGTTTAAAACACTTTAGGTCTAAAATAGGTCTGAAAGACCCCTCTTTCTTGGGAACCACAAACAGATTTGAATAAAATCCCAGACCTTGTTCCTGCAGAGGAACTGGAACTATAACTCCCAGGGCAAAAAGATCCTTGATACAATTTAAGAACGCCTCTCTCATTATCTGGTCTGCAGATAATCTTGAGGGAAGAAACCTGCCTCTGGGAAGAAAAGTCTTGAATTCTAACTTGTACCCCTGAGATACAATTGCCACGGCCCATAGGTCTGGGACATCTCGTATCCAAGCCTGAGCAAAATGAGAAAGCCTGCCCCCTGCTAGATCCGTTCCTGGATCGGGGGCCGACCCTTCATGCTGAATTTGAGTCTTGTTCCAAGACTGACCAGACTTCCAGGAAGACTTGGATAGTTCCTGCTTAGAAGAGGAAGCGGAGGGTTTACCTCTAAAGTAACGAAAGGAACAAAAATTACTCTGAAGCCCTTTCTGTTTATTCTTCTTATCCTGAGGAAGAAAAGATCCCTTTCCTCCTGTGATATCTGAAATAATTTCAGCCAAACCAGGCCCAAACAAGGTCTTAACCTTGTAGGGAATAGCTAACATATATAATAATTTTAACCAATGGGCTCTGCGAGCTAGAACCGCAAAACCAGACATTTTTGCTTCCAGTTTAATGACCTGTAAGGAAGCATCCATAATAAAATAATTGGCTAACGTAAGAGCCTTAATCCTGTCCTGGATCTCCTCAAGAGGAGTATCTGTCTGAATAGAATCAGACAAAGCATCAAACCTGAAGCTGCAGCGCTGGTAACAGTAGCAATAGACACCGCAGGCTGCCATTGAAGACCTTGGTGAACATACATTTTCTTTAGTAATGCCTCCAATTTCTTATCCATTGGATTCTTAAAAGAACAACTATCCTCTATGGGAATAGTGGTCCTTTTAGCCAAAGTGGAAATAGCTTCTTCCACCTTAGGAACCGTTTGCCACGACTTCTTAATAGAGTCAGCTATAAGAAACATTTTCTTAAAAATAAAAGATGGAGAAAAAGGAATACTAGGTCTCTCCCACTCCTGTGCAATAATCTCAGAAGCACGGTCTGGAACAGGAAATACCTCCACCGCAGAGGGAACATCAAAATACTTGTTCAGCTTACTAGACTTCTTATGGTTAACAACGATAGTAGTATCAGAGTCATCCAAGGTAGCCAAAACCTCCAAGTGGAGGTGTTCCAGCTTAAATCTGAAGGACACAACTTCAGCATCAGTAGAAGGAATTATACTGCCTGAATCCGAAATTTCACCCTCAGAATCTACATCTCTGAGAGGAAATACTTTGATTAGCCACCTCAGGATCAGAAACCTTACTTATTGTTTCTTTAAATTTCCTTTTGCGTTTTCCCTGCAGCATGGGAAAAGCAGACAGCACCTCAGATACCGCAGAAGATACCTGGGCAGCAATATCTTGCAAAGTAACTCCAGACGGAGCATGAGAGGAAACGCAGGGCACTGCATGTGCAGATGAATAGGATTGGGATGCTTGAGGAGAAAGCTGCGGCACATCTGAAACAGGAGGCTCCTGAACAGTATCCGCCTTAGCTAATGATGGCTCAAGGTCAAAAAGTCTATTTCTATAAGCTAAAGTTCTTTCAATGCATGAAGAACAAAAAGGTACTGGGGGTCCCACCTAGGCATCAAAAACGAAATGTATGCTTACCTGATAAATTTATTTATTTCTTGACAAGGTGAGTCCACAGCTCATCTCTAATTACTATTGGGAATATCACTCCTGGTCAGCAGGAGGTGGCAAAGAGTACCACAGCAAAGCTGATAAATATCACCTTCCTTCCCTCCAATCCCAGTCATTCGACAGAAGGAAAAAGAGAGAAAGGAAGTAACACAAAGGTGCAGAGGTGCCTGAGGTTTACAACACGAAAAATTGTCTAAATACAACAGGGTGGGCCGTGGACTCAACGTGTCAAGAAATAAATTTATCAGGTAAGCATAAATTTCATTTTCTTTCTAGTGACACGGTGAGTCCACGGATCATCTCTAATTACTATTGGGAATCATTACACAAGCTAGAGGACACAGATGATAAGGAAGGGACAAGACAGGGAACCTAAACGGAAGGCACCACTGCTTGAAGAACCTTTCTCCCAAAAGAATTTATAGAATTTTGAAAAAGTGTGTAGAGAGGACCAAGTTGCAGCCTTGCAAATCTGTTCTACAGAAGCTTCATTTTTGAATGTCCAGGAAGAGGAAACAGCCCTCATAGGATGAGCCGTAACTCTCTCAGGAGGCTGCTGTCCAGCAGTTTCATAGGCCAAGCGAATTATACTCTTCAGCCATAAAGAAAGAGAAGTACCCGTAGCTTTCTGACCCCTACATTTCCCAGAGAAAACAACAAATAGAGCAGAAGACTCCTTAGTAGCCTGTAGATAGTATTTTAAGGCACGCACCACGTCTAGGTTGTGCAGCAGACGTTCTTTATGAGAAGACGGGTTAGGACACAAAAGAAGGAACAAAGATTTCCTGATTAATGTTCCTATCCGAAAAGACAGAATTCTAGGAATCCGAACTCTACTCCAACAGTAGCCTCTGGCTTCACACCAATACAGATATTTGCGCCATATATTATGGTAAATCCTTCTAGTGACAAGCTTACAAGCCTGAATCAAGGTCTCAATAATTAACTCCGAAAACCCGCGTTTAGATAGAATTAAGCGTTCAATCTCCAAGCAGTCAGCTTCAGAGAAACGAGATTTGGATGAAGGAAGGGCCCCTGAAGTAGAAGGTCCTTCCTCAGTGGAAGTCTACAAGGTGGAAGAGAAGACATCTCCACTAGGTCTGCATACCAGATCCTGCGAGGCCACGCCGGAGCAATGAGGATCACCAACGCAAACGGAGGAAATAGGTATGCTAGACAGAAATTCCAAGGAACCGCCAGAGCATCTATCAGTACAGCCTGAGGATCCCTGGACCTCGACCCGTACCTCAGAAGCTTGGCATTCTGACGAGATGCCATGAGATCCAGCTCGGGCTGTCCCCATTTGAGAATCAAGTTGGAGAACACCTCCGGATGAAGTTCCCACTCCCCCGGATGAAAGGTCTGTCTGCTCAGAAAATCCGCTTCCTAATTGTCCACTCCTGGAATGTAGATCGCAGACAGAAAGCAGTTGTGGGTCTCCGCCCCCTGAATAATCTTGGCTACCTCTGCCATGGCCAAGGAACTCCGAGTTCCTCCCTGATGGTTGATGTAAGCCACTGAAGTTATGTTGTCCGACTGAAACCTGATAAACCGGGTCGAAGCTAACTGAGGCCAGGTCAGAAGAGCATTGAAGATTGCCCTTAGCTCTAGGATGTTTATGGGAAGAACAGACTCCTCCCGAGTCCATGTCCCCTGAGCCTTTAGTGAACCCCAGACAGCTCCCCACCCCAGCAGGCTGGCGTCCGTTTTCACATTCACCCAGGTGGGTTTGCGGAAGCAGGTTCCCTGGGAGAGATGATCATGAGACAGCCACCAAGGAAGAGAGTCTCTTGTCGCCTGATCCAGATGTAATCACAGAGACAGATCCGCATAATCCCCGTTCCATTGCACGAGCATGCATAACTGCAGAGGTCTGAGATGGAAAAGGGCAAACGGAATAATGTCCATGGCAGCTACCATTAGACCAATCCGCTCCATACATTGGGCCACTGACGCCGAGGAGAGGACTGAAGGGCAAGACAAGAATCGAAGATCTTTGTTTTTCTGACCTCTGTCAGAAATATTTTCATTGATAAGGAATCTATTATTGTTCCCAAGAACACTACCCTTGTAGCCGGAATCAAGGATCTCTTTCCCAAATTCACTTTCCATACTTGCGAACGCAGAAAAGATAACATCTCCGTGTGGGAGTTTGCTTGTTGAAAGGATGGTGCCTGAACCAGAATGTCGTCCAGATAAGGTGCCACTGCAATGCCCCACGACCGGAGCACCACTAAAAAGGGTCCAGGAAAATCCTGGGAGCTGTTGCAAGGCCGAATGGAAGAGCCACAAATTGGAAGCGTTTGTCTAGAAATGCGAACCTCAGAAATTTGTGATAATCCCTGTGAATGGGAACATGCAGTTACGCATCCTTTAGATCTACCGTTGTCATGAATTTACCCTCTTGAACCAAGGGAAGGATGGAACGAATGGTTTCCATCTTGAAGAACGGTACTCTGAGGAACTTGTTTAGACTCTTCAGGTCTAAAATTGGTCTAAAAGTTCCCTCTTTTTTGGGAACCACGAACAGATTGGAGTAAAATCCCAGACCTTTCCTGCCATGAAACAGGAACTATCAGTCCCAGGTCGGAGAGGTCCCGAACGCAGAGTAAGAACGCCTCTCTTTTTATCTGGTCTACAGATAATCTTCAGAGCAGGAACCTGCCCCTGAAAGGTAAGGTCTTGAACTCTAGTTTGTATCCCTGGGACACGATGTCCAACGCCCAGGGATCTGGAACATCCCGAACCCAGGCCTGAGTGAAACAGTAAAGTCTGACTCCCACAAGATCCGGTCCAGGATCGGGGGCAGACCCTTAATGTAACTTTGAGTAATTAACTGGCTTCTTAGATTGCTTCCCCTTGTTCCAGGACAGGTTGGTCCTCCAGGAAGGTTTGGACTGATCCTGCTTGGTAGAGGGAGAGGAAGGCTTACCTTTGAAGTTTCGAAAGGAACGAAAATTACTCTGACGTCCCTTCTGCTTATCCTGAGGGAGGAAATTACCCTTTCCTCCCGAGATGTCGGAAATAATTTCAGCCAAGCCCGGCCCAAACAAGGTCTTACCCTTGTAGGGAATTGCCAAAAGCTTAGACTTAGACGAAGCATCCGCAGACCAGGATTTCAACCATAAGGCTCTGCGGCCCGAAATCTTTGCTCCCAGCTTAATAAACTGTAGGGAAGCATCGGTAATAAAAGAATTGCCCAACTTAAGGGCCTTGATCCTATCCTGGATCTCTTCAAGTGGAATGTCTGTCTGAATAGAATCAGACAGCGCATCAAAACAGCATGCCACGTGCTGGTGACGGTAGCAATACAAACCGCAGGTTGCCATTGTAAACCCTGGTGTACATACATCTTTTTAAGTAACCCCCTCCAACTTCTTATACATAGGATCCTAAAAGGAACAACTATCCTCTATGGGAATAATGGTTCTCTTAGCCAAAGTGGAAATTGCCCATTCCACCTTGGGGACTGTCTGCCAAGACTCCTTGATAGAGTCAGCAATAGGAAACATCTTGTAAAAAATTGGGGATGGAGAAAAAGGGATACCAGGTCTCTCCCATTCCCTAGCAATAATCTCTGAAGCCCGATCTGGTACAGGGAAAACCTCCACCATGGAAGGTACATCAAAAACAGAATTTATGTTTACCTGATAAATTACTTTCTCCAACGGTGTGTCCGGTCCACGGCGTCATCCTTACTTGTGGGATATTCTCTTCCCCAACAGGAAATGGCAAAGAGCCCAGCAAAGCTGGTCACATGATCCCTCCTAGGCTCCGCCTACCCCAGTCATTCGACCGACGTTAAGGAGGAATATTTGCATAGGAGAAACCATATGATACCGTGGTGACTGTAGTTAAAGAAAATAAATTATCAGACCTGATTAAAAAACCAGGGCGGGCCGTGGACCGGACACACCGTTGGAGAAAGTAATTTATCAGGTAAACATAAATTCTGTTTTCTCCAACATAGGTGTGTCCGGTCCACGGCGTCATCCTTACTTGTGGGAACCAATACCAAAGCTTTAGGACACGGATGAAGGGAGGGAGCAAATCAGGTCACCTAAATGGAAGGCACCACGGCTTGCAAAACCTTTCTCCCAAAAACAGCCTCAGAAGAAGCAAAAGTATCAAACTTGTAAAATTTGGTAAAAGTGTGCAGTGAAGACCAAGTCGCTGCCCTACATATCTGATCAACAGAAGCCTCGATCTTGAAGGCCCATGTGGAAGCCACAGCCCTAGTGGAATGAGCTGTGATTCTTTCAGGAGGCTGCCGTCCGGCAGTCTCGTAAGCCAATCTGATGATGCTTTTAATCCAAAAAGAGAGAGAGGTAGAAGTTGCTTTTTGACCTCTCCTTTTACCAGAATAAACAACAAACAAGGAAGATGTTTGTCTAAAATCCTTTGTAGCATCTAAATAGAATTTTAGAGCGCGAACAACATCCAAATTGTGCAACAAACGTTCCTTCTTCGAAACTGGTTTCCGACACAAAGAAGGCACGACCATCTCCTGGTTAATGTTTTTGTTAGAAACAACTTTTGGAAGAAAACCAGGTTTAGTACGTAAAACCACCTTATCTGCATGGAACACCAGATAAGGAGGAGAACACTGCAGAGCAGATAATTCTGAAACTCTTCTAGCAGAAGAAATTGCAACCAAAAACAAAACTTTCCAAGATAATAACTTAATATCAACGGAATGTAAGGGTTCAAACGGAACCCCCTGAAGAACTGAAAGAACTAAGTTGAGACTCCAAGGAGGAGTCAAAGGTTTGTAAACAGGCTTGATTCTAACCAGAGCCTGAACAAAGGCTTGAACATCTGGCACAGCTGCCAGCTTTTTGTGAAGTAACACAGACAAGGCAGAAATCTGTCCCTTCAAGGAACTTGCAGAGAATCCTTTCTCCAATCCTTCTTGGAGAAAGGATAGAATCTTAGGAATCTTTACCTTGTCCCAGGGGAATCCTTTAGATTCACACCAACAGATATATTTTTTCCATATTTTGTGGTAAATTTTTCTAGTTACAGGCTTTCTGGCCTGAACAAGAGTATCAATAACAGAATCTGAGAACCCTCGTTTTGATAAAATCAAGCGTTCAATCTCCAAGCAGTCAGCTGGAGTGAGACCAGATTCGGATGTTCGAACGGACCTTGAACAAGAAGGTCTCGTCTCAAAGGTAGCTTCCATGGTGGAGCCGATGACATATTCACCAGATCTGCATACCAAGTCCTGCGTGGCCACGCAGGAGCTATCAAGATCACCGACGCCCTCTCCTGATGGATCCTGGCTACCAGCCTGGGCATGAGAGGAAACGGCGGGAATACATAAGCTAGTTTGAAGGTCCAAGGTGCTACTAGTGCATCTACTAGAGTCGCCTTGGGATCCCTGGATCTGGACCCGTAGCAAGGAACCTTGAAGTTCTGACGAGAGGCCATCAGATCCATGTCTGGAATGCCCCACAGTTGAGTGATTTGGGCAAAGATTTCCGGATGGAGTTCCCACTCCCCCGGATGCAATGTCTGACGACTCAGAAAATCCGCTTCCCAATTTTCCACTCCTGGGATGTGGATTGCAGACAGGTGGCAGGAGCGAGTCTCCGCCCATTGAATGATTTTGGTCACTTCTTCCATCGCCAGGGAACTCCTTGTTCCCCCCTGATGGTTGATGTACGCAACAGTCGTCATGTTGTCTGATTGAAACCGTATGAACTTGGCCTTCGCTAGCTGAGGCCAAGCCTTGAGAGCATTGAATATCGCTCTCAGTTCCAGAATATTTATCGGTAGAAGAGATTCTTCCCGAGACCAAAGACCCTGAGCTTTCAGGGATCCCCAGACCACGCCCCAGCCCATCAGACTGGCGTCGGTCGTGACAATGACCCACTCTGGTCTGCGGAAGGTCATCCCTTGTGACAGGTTGTCCAGGGACAGCCACCAACGGAGTGAGTCTCTGGACCTCTGATTTACTTGTATCTTCGGAGACAAGTCTGTATAGTCCCCATTCCACTGACTGAGCATGCACAGTTGTAATGGTCTTAGATGAATGCGCGCAAAAGGAACTATGTCCATTGCCGCTACCATCAAACCTATTACTTCCATGCACTGCACTATGGAAGGAAGAGGAACGGAATGAAGTGTCCGACAAGAGTTTAGAAGTTTTGTTTTTCTGGCCTCTGTCAGAAAAATCCTCATTTCTAAGGAGTCTATTATTGTTCCCAAGAAGGGAACCCTTGTCGACGGAGATAGAGAACTCTTTTCCACGTTCACTTTCCATCCGTGAGATCTGAGAAAGGCCAGGACTATGTCCGTGTGAGCCTTTGCTTGAGGAAGGGACGACGCTTGAATCAGAATGTCGTCCAAGTAAGGTACTACTGCAATGCCCCTTGGTCTTAGCACCGCTAGAAGGGACCCTAGTACCTTTGTGAAAATCCTTGGAGCAGTGGCTAATCCGAAAGGAAGCGCCACGAACTGGTAATGCTTGTCCAGGAATGCGAACCTTAGGAACCGATGATGTTCCTTGTGGATAGGAATATGTAGATACGCATCCTTTAAATCCACCGTGGTCATGAATTGACCTTCCTGGATGGAAGGAAGAATTGTTCGAATGGTTTCCATCTTGAACGATGGAACCTTGAGAAACTTGTTTAAGATCTTGAGATCTAAGATTGGTCTGAACGTTCCCTCTTTTTTGGGAACTATGAACAGATTGGAGTAGAACCCCATCCCTTGTTCTCCTAATGGAACAGGATGAATCACTCCCATTTTTAGCAGGTCTTCTACACAATGTAAGAATGCCTGTCTTTTTATGTGGTCTGAAGACAATTGAGACCTGTGGAACCTCCCCCTTGGGGGAAGCCCCTTGAATTCCAGAAGATAACCTTGGGAGACTATTTCTAGTGCCCAAGGATCCAGAACATCTCTTGCCCAAGCCTGAGCGAAGAGAGAGAGTCTGCCCCCCACCAGATCCGGTCCCGGATCGGGGGCCAACATTTCATGCTGTCTTGGTAGCAGTGGCAGGTTTCTTGGCCTGCTTTCCCTTGTTCCAGCCTTGCATTGGTCTCCAGGCTGGCTTGGCTTGAGGAGTATTACCCTCTTGCTTAGAGGACGTAGCACTTGGGGCTGGTCCGTTTCTACGAAAGGGACGAAAATTAGGTTTATTTTTGGCCTTGAAAGACCTATCCTGAGGAAGGGCGTGGCCCTTACCCCCAGTGATATCAGAGATAATCTCTTTCAAGTCAGGGCCAAACAGCGTTTTCCCCTTGAAAGGAATGTTAAGTAGTTTGTTCTTGGAAGACGCATCCGCTGACCAAGATTTCAACCAAAGCGCTCTGCGCGCCACAATAGCAAACCCAGAATTTTTCGCCGCTAACCTAGCCAATTGCAAAGTGGCGTCTAGGGTGAAAGAATTAGCCAATTTGAGAGCACGGATTCTGTCCATAATCTCCTCATAAGGAGGAGAATCACTATCGATCGCCTTAACTAGTTCATCGAACCAGAAACACGCGGCTGTAGTGACAGGGACAATGCATGAAATTGGTTGTAGAAGGTAACCTTGCTGAACAAACATCTTTTTAAGCAAACCTTCTAATTTTTTATCCATAGGATCTTTGAAAGCACAACTATCTTCTATGGGTATAGTGGTGCGTTTGTTTAAAGTAGAAACCGCTCCCTCGACCTTGGGGACTGTCTGCCATAAGTCCTTTCTGGGGTCGACCATAGGAAACAATTTTTTAAATATGGGGGGAGGGACGAAAGGTATACCGGGCCTTTCCCATTCTTTATTTACAATGTCCGCCACCCGCTTGGGTATAGGAAAAGCTTCTGGGAGCCCCGGGACCTCTAGGAACTTGTCCATTTTACATAGTTTCTCTGGGATGATCAAATTCTCACAATCATCCAGAGTGGATAATACCTCCTTAAGCAGAGCGCGGAGATGTTCCAACTTAAATTTAAATGTAATCACATCGGGTTCAGCTTGTTGAGAAATTTTCCCTGAATCTGAAATTTCTCCCTCAGACAAAACCTCCCTGGCCCCCTCAGACTGGTGTAGGGGCATTTCAGAACCATTATCATCAGCGTCCTCATGCTCTTCAGTATCTAAAACAGAGCAGTCGCGCTTACGCTGATAAGTGGGCATTTTGGCTAAAATGTTTTTGATAGAATTATCCATTACAGCCGTTAATTGTTGCATAGTAAGGAGTATTGGCGCGCTAGATGTACTAGGGGCCTCCTGAGTGGGCAAGACTCGTGTAGACGAAGGAGGGAATGATGCAGTACCATGCTTACTCCCCTCACTTGAGGAATCATCTTGGGCATCATTTTCAGTGTCACATAAATCACATTTATTTAAATGAGAAGGAACCCTGGCTTCCCCACATTCAGAACACAGTTTATCTGGTAGTTCAGACATGTTAAACAGGCATAAACTTGATAACAAAGTACAAAAAACGTTTTAAAATAAAACCGTTACTGTCACTTTAAATTTTAAACTGAACACACTTTATTACTGCAATTGCGAAAAAGTATGAAAGAATTGTTCAAAATTCACCAAAATTTCACCACAGTGTCTTAAAGCCTTAAAAGTATTGCACACCAATTTTGGAAGCTTTAACCCTTAAAATAACGGAACCGGAGCCGTTTTTAACTTTAACCCCTTTACAGTCCCTGGTATCTGCTTTGCTGAGACCCAACCAAGCCCAAAGGGGAATACGATACCAAATGATGCCTTCAGAAAGTCTTTTCTATGTATCAGAGCTCCTCACACATGCGACTGCATGTCATGCCTCTCAAAAAACAAGTGCGCAATACCGGCGCGAAAATGAGGCTCTGCCTATGATTAGGGAAAGCCCCTAAAGAATAAGGTGTCTAAAACAGTGCCTGCCGATATTATTTTACCAAAATACCCAGATTAAATGATTCCTCAAGGCTAAATATGTGTAATATATGAATCGATTTAGCCCAGAAAAAGTCTACAGTCTTAATAAGCCCTTGTGAAGCCCTTATTTACTTTCTGAATAAACATGGCTTACCGGATCCCATAGGGAAAATGACAGCTTCCAGCATTACATCGTCTTGTTAGAATGTGTCATACCTCAAGCAGCAAAAGACTGCTCACTGTTCCCCCAACTGAAGTTAATTCCTCTCAACAGTCCTGTGTGGAACAGCCATGGATTTTAGTAACGGTTGCTAAAATCATTTTCCTCTTACAAACAGAAATCTTCATCTCTTTTCTGTTTCAGAGTAAATAGTACATACCAGCACTATTTTAAAATAACAAACTCTTGATTGAATAATAAAAACTACAGTTAAACACTAAAAAACTCTAAGCCATCTCCGTGGAGATGTTGCCTGTACAACGGCAAAGAGAATGACTGGGGTAGGCGGAGCCTAGGAGGGATCATGTGACCAGCTTTGCTGGGCTCTTTGCCATTTCCTGTTGGGGAAGAGAATATCCCACAAGTAAGGATGACGCCGTGGACCGGACACACCTATGTTGGAGAAATACTTGTTTAGTTTACTAGACTTCTTAGGATTGACTATGACAGTAGTGTCGGAGTCGTCCAATGTAGCCAAAACCTCCTTAAGTAACAAACGAAGGTGTTCCAGCTTAAATCTGAAAGATATCACTTCAGTATCAGAAGAAGGAATTACACTATTTCCCCCCTCAGAAGCTACCGAAGTATCTACCTCCTCAGATTTCTGGGAAGGAACATTTGGAATAGCCACGACTGTGTCAGAAACCTTAGTCACTGAATCCTTAGATTTCCTCTTGCGCTTTCCCTGCAGCAAGGGAAAAGCAGACAGCACATCAGTTACCGCAGAAGACATGAGGGTAGCGATGTCTTGCAACGTAACTCCAACCGGAGCTTGAGAGGAAGTGCAGGGCACTGCATGTGTGGACGATAAAGTTTGGGCACTTGAGGAGAAAGCTGCGGCATATCTTGAACATTTTCAGGAGACCCCTAAATAGCATCTGCCTTAGACAATGCTGGCTCAGAATCAAAAAGTCTATCCCTATAATTCAATTTTCTCTCAAATACACAAGGAACAGAAAGGGATTGGTGGTTCCACATTAGCATCAAAACATAAAGATTAAGTAAAATTCTGCAGGGCCTCTTGGTCCATCTTTACCTAAGAATTGAACAAATGAAAAATAAAATACTTGTATTTATCCTTTAAAATTTAAAGGGACAGTACTGTTTTTTGTGACATAATTTAAACAACAATTTTTATATTGCAAAAAATAACCGTTGTTCTTAGAGCATCCCAGACAGTCTCTACACCTCAGCCAGTCCTGCTGAGGTGCCTACCTGTCCTGCTGACTGCCGGAGATATGTTCAGAGAGAATATCCGGACTCCACTCAGAGCTGCTCCACTCGGTATCCGGAGACCGCTAACACAGAAAAGCGGAACCGAAACGAGGAAGGACACTTCTGACACTCCGGAAATGCGAAGGAATAAAAGCGTGCAAATTCTTTGCCGCTTCAAACAGACCCGCCCATCGTGGGCGTAACCCTCTGAACCTCCCGGCCGGCATAATCTTCAGTCTGAGAGTAAAGTCGCCGGGAGTAAATAACAAACATAATCACTTTTAAATGTTTGAATCTACCCATTGGGGACCGTCTGCCAAGACTCCTTGATAGAGTCCGCAATAGGAAACACTTGACCATTTACTTGCAACCCCCTAGAAAAATAAAATTAGCACTTACCTCTATGTAATCTGCCTGTCAGTAGGGCAGCTCACTAGGTTTGAGAGACATCCTCCCTCACATGGCTTTCAAGTTAGGGCAGCAATAACTAACTATTTGGGAGGCGCAGTGAGGATTATACCCCACAAGTTCCCAATTGCTTAAAAGCCACCACTGCTCTACTGAAGAGACTGATATGGGCTAGGGCTAAACCCCAGGAAAAAGCAGAACAAACTTCTACTGCTGAAAAAATAATAAAATCTTGATTGAAGAATCTTTTTCCAGACACCTAAACTTTACCACCTCCTTGCTCTTAACATAGGCAAAGAGAATGACTGGGGTTGCAGGGAAGGGAGGTGATATTTATCATCTTTGCTGTGGTGCTCTTTGCCCCCTCCTGCTGGCCAGGAGTGATATTCCCAATAGTAATTAGAGATGATCCGTGGACTCACCGTGTCATTAGAAAGAAACATAAGCTACAGGTAACAACCTGCACACCCTCCTGATCCATAATACAAAAAAGAAGCAAAAAAATGTAACATTTTTTTTTTGTTTATTTTTTTTTAAACTTTTTTTTTAAAATCTTTTAACAAAGGATATAATACAGAACCAAAAAACGTTCAAAATAAATGTTCCCTTTAAATTTACTAAATCAAGAAAACATACCCCAGGCAACACTCTACACCTCAGCAGAATTACTCCCTGTCCTGCAAACCTGTTTACAATCCGGCTTTCCAGAGAAGCAAAAACAGCAAGAAGCCTTCTAAACAGCAGAGCCATCTGAAATATGTGCACCTCACTCACAGGAAGTGAAGAAAGCGCCAACAAAAACTCTGACATCACAGAAGCAGAACCTCCCTAAAAGGGGCGGTCCTACAGCTGAGAAAAAAGCCATTTATTTTTTTTTAAAAAACAACTTTCTTGAAAAACAGGCTTAAAAAACAAAATGTATGCTTACCTGATAAATGTAATTCTTTTTTGACACGATGAGTCAACGGATCATCTTAATTACTAATGGGATATTCACCTCCTGGTCAGCAGGAGGCGGCAAAGAGTACCACAGCAGAGCTGTTAAATATCACCTCCCTTCACTCCCAACCCAGTCATTTGACCGAAGTAAAGAAAATAAAAGAAAGTAACAAGGTGCAGAGGTGTCTGAAGTTTATAATAACCAACAACCTGTCTTATACAAAAAACAGGGCGGGCCGTGGACTCATTGTGTCAAAAAAGAAATAAATTTATCAGATAAGCATAAATTTAGTTTTCTTTTTAAAGGGACACTCTAGTCCAAAAAAAACTTTCATGATACAGATAGGGCATGTAATTTTAAACAATTTTCCAATTTACTTATATCACTAATTTTTCTTTGTTCTCTTGGTATTCTTAGTTGAAAGCTTAACCTAGGAGGTTCATATGCTAATTTCTTAGACCTTGAAGGCCGCCTCTTAAGAATGCCTTTTAACAGGTTTTTCACCACTAGAGGGTGTTAGTTCATGTTTTTCATATAGATAACACTGTGCTCGTGCACGTGAAGTTACCTGGGAGCCATCACTGATTGGCTAAACTGCAAGTCTGTCAAAAGAACAAATAAAGGGGCAGTCTGCAGAGCTTAGATACAAGATAATCACAGAGGTAAAAAATATATAGATATAACTGTGTTGGTTATGCAAAACTAGGGAATGGGTAAACAAGGGATTATCTATCTTTTAAAACAATAACAATTATGGTGTAGACTGTCCCTTTAATGACACGATGAATCCACAGATCATCTTAATTACTAATGGGAACCAATACCCAAGCTAGAGTACACAGATGATACGGGAGGGACAAGACAGGGAACCTAAACGGAAGTGAAAAAGTGTGAAGAGAGGACCAAGTTGCAGCCTTGCAGATCTGTTCTACAGAAGCTTCATTTTTAAATGCCCATGAGGAAGCAACCGCCCTCGTGGAATGAGCCATAACTCTCTCTGGAGACTGCTGTCCAGCAGTCTCATAGGTAAAACATATGATACTCTTCAGCCACAAAGAAAAAGAGAAGTAGCTGTAGCTTTCTGTCCCTTACGCTTTCCTGAGAAAACCACAAATAAAGCAGAAGACTGACGAAACTCCATGAGCTAGTGACATATGGGATATCAATACCCAAGATGTGGCTCTTCCACTCAAGAGTCACTAGAGAGGGAGGGAATAAAAATGAAAACAGCCATATTCCGCTGAAAAAATTAATCCACAACCCCCCAAAAAATAAGATTATTTTCATTTTTGAAAGAAAAAAACTTAAATCAAAAGCAGAAGAATCAAACTGAAACAGCTGCCTGAAGAACTTTTCTACCAAAAACGGCTTCCAAAGAAGCAAATACATCAAAACGGTAGAATTTAGTAAATGTATGCAAAGAGGACCAAGTTGCCTCTTTGCAAATCTGATCAACTGAAGCTTCATTCTTAAAAGCCCACAAAGTGGAGACCGATCTAGTAGAATGAGCTGTAATTCTCTGAGACGGGGCCTGACCCGACTCCAAATAAGCATGATGAATCAAAAGTATCAACCAAGAAGCCAAGGAAACAGCAGAATCCTTCTGACCTTTCCTAGGACCAGAAAATAAAACAAATAGACTGGAAGTCTTCCTGAAATCTTTAGTAGCTTCCACATAATATTTCAAAGCTCTTACCACATCCAAAGAATGTAAGGATCTCTCCAAAGAATTCTTAGGATTAGGACATAAGGAAGGGATAACAATTTCTCTACTAATGTTGTTAGAATTCACAACCATAGGTAAAAATTTAAAGAAGTCCGCAAAACCGCCTTATCCTGATGAAAAATCAGAAAAGGAGACTCACAAGAAAGAGCAGATAACTCAGAAACTCTTCTAGCAGAAGAGATGGCCAAAAGAAACAACACTTTCCAAGAAAGTAGTTTAATGTCTAAAGAATGCATAGGTTCAAATGGAGGAGCCTGTAAAGCCTTCAGAACCAAATTAAGACTCCAAGGAGGAGAAATTGACTTAATGACAGGCATAATACGAATTAAAGCCTGAACAAAACAGTGTATATCAGGAAGTATAGCAATCTTTCTGTGAAGTAAAACAGAAAGAGCAGAGATTTGTCCTTTCAAGGGACTTGCAGACAAACCCTTATCCAAACCATCCTGAAGAAACTGTAAAATTCTAGGAATTCTAAAAGAATGCCAGGAGAATTTATGAGAAGGACACCATGAAATGTAAGTCTTCCAAACTCTATAATAAATCTTTCTAGAGACAGATTTACGAGCTTGTAACATAGTATTAATCACTGAGTCAGAGAAACCTCTATGACTTAGAACTAAGCATTCAATTTCCATACCTTTAAATTTAATGATTTGAGATCCTGATGGAAAAACGGACCTTGAGATAGTAGGTCCGGCCGTAACGGAAGTGGCCAAGGCGGACAACTGGACATCCGAACCAGATCCGGAAACCAAAACCTGTGTGGCCATGCTGGAGCCACCAGCAACACAAAAGACTGTTCCATGATGATCTTGGAGATCACTCTTGGAAGAAGAACTATAGGCGGGAAGATGTAAGCAGGATGATAACACCAAGGAAGTGTCAGCGCATCCACTGCTTCCACCTGAACATCCCTGGACCTGGACAGGTATCTGGGAAGTTTCTTGTTTAGATGAGAGGCCATGAGATCTATCTCTGGAAGACCCCACATCTGAACAATCTGAGAAAACACATCTGGATGAAGAGACCACTGCCCCCTGGATGTAAAGTCTGGTGGCTGAGATAATCCGCCTCCCAATTGTCTACACCTGGGATATGCACCGCAGAGATTAGACAGGAGCTGGATTCCGCCCAAACAAGTATCCGAGATACTTCTTTCATAGCTTGGGGACTGTGAGTCCCACCCTGATGATTGACATAAGCCACAGTTGTGATATTGTCTGTCTGAAAACAAATGAACGGTTCTCTCTTTAGCAGAGGCCAGAACTGAAGAGCCCTGAAAATTGCACAGAGTTCTAAAATATTTATTGGTACTCTCGCCTCTTGAGATTTCCAAACCCCTTGTGCTGTCAGAGATCCCCAAACAGCTCTCCAACCTGAAAGACTCGCATCTGTTGAGATCACAGTCCAGGTTGGCCGAACAAAAGAAGCCCCTTGAACCAAACGATGGTGATCTATCCACCATGTCAGAGAGTGTCGTACATTGGGATTCAAGGATATTAATTGTGATATCTTTGAATAATCCCTGCACCATTGATTCAGCATACAAAGCTGTAGAGGTCTCATGTGAAAACGAGCAAAGGGGATCGCGTCCAATGCTGCAGTCATGAGACCTAAAACTTCCATGCACATAGCCACTGAAGGGAATGACTGAGACTGAAGGTGCCGGCATGCTGCGACCAATTTTAAACGTCTCTTGTCTGTTAGAGACAGAGTCATGGACACTGAATCTATCTGGAAGCCTAAAAAGGTGACCCTTGTCTGAGGAATCAAGAAACTTTTTTGTAAATTGATCCTCCAACCATGTTTCTGAAGAAACAACACTAGTTGATTCGTGTGAGATTCTGCAGTACGTAAAGACTGAGCTAGTACCACGATATCGTCCAAATAAGGAAACACCGCAATACCCTGTTCTCTGATTACAGATAGTAGGGCACCCAGAACCTTTGAAAAGATTCTTGGAGCTGTTGCTAGGCCAAAATGGAAGAGCAACAAATTGGTAATGCTTGTCTAGAAAAGAGAATCTCAGAAACTGATAGTGTTCTGGATGAATCGGAATATGAAGGTATGCATCCTGCAAGTCTATTGTGGACATATAATGTCCTCGCTGAACAAAAGGCAGAATAGTCCTTATAGTCACCATCTTGAAAGTTGGTACTCTTACATAACGATTAAAAAAATTTAAATCCAGAACTGGTCTGAATAAATTTTTTTCTTTGGTACAATGAATAGGTTTGAATAAAACTCCAGACCTTGTTCCTGAAGAGGAACTGGCATGATTAGCCCTGAAGACTCCAGGTCTGAAACACACTTCAGAAAAGCCTGAGCTTTTACTGGATTTACAGGGATGCGTTAGAGAAAAAATCTTCTCACAGGAGGTCTTACTCTGAATCCTATTCAATACCCTTGAGAGACAATGCTCTGAATCCAATGATTTTGGACAGATTTTATCCAAAAATCCTTGAAAAACCTTAATCTGCCCACTACCAGCTGAGCTGGAATGAGGGCCGCACCTTCATGCAGACTTAGGGGCTGACTTTGGTTTCCTAAATGGCTTGGATTTATTCCAATTTGAGGAAGGCTTCCAATTGGAAGCAGATTCCTTGGGGGGAGGATTGAGATTTTGTTCCTTATTCTGACGAAAGGAACGAAAACAGTTAGAAGCCTTAGATTTACCCTTAGGTTTCTAATCCTGAGGCAAAAAAACTCATTTTCCCCCAGTGATAGTTGAAATAATAGAATCCAACTGAGAACCAAATAAATTATTACCTTGGAAAGAAAGAGATAGTAATCTAGATTTAGATGTCATATCAGCATTCCAAGACTTAAGCCACAAAGCTCTTCTAGCTAATACAGCTAAAGACATGGATCTAACATCAATTTTGATAATATCAAAAATGGCATCACAAATAAAATAATTAGCATGTTGCAATAAGCGAACAGTAGATATGTCAGAATCCAATTCATGTTGCGCTAAATTTTCCAACCAGAAAGTTGATGCAGCCGCAACATCAGCCAAAGAAATAGCAGGTCTAAGAAGATGACCTGAATATAAATAGGCCTTCCTTAGATAAGATTCAAGCTTCCTATCTAAAGGATCCTTAAAGGAAGTGCTATCTTCCATAGGAATAGTGGTACGTTTAGCAAGAGTAGAGATAGCCCCATCAACTTTGGGGATTTTTTCCCAAAACTCTATAGATTTTGCTGATAAAGGATACAATTTTTTAAACCTTGAAGAAGGAGTAAAAGTAGTACCTGGCTTATCCCATTCCCTAGAAATCATATCAGAAATAGCCTCAGGAATGGGAAAAACCCCTGGAGAAACCACAGGAGGTTTAAAAACAGCATTTAAACATTTGTTAGACTGAACGTCAATAGGACTGGTTACCTCAATATCCAAAGTAATTAACACTTCTTTTAATAAAGAACGCATATACTCTATTTTAAATAAATAAGTAGATTTGTCAGTGTCAATGTCTGAGGAAGGATCTTCTGAATCAGATAGATCCTCATCAGAAGAGGATAAATTATTATGTTGTTGGTCATTTGAAATTTCATCAGATAAATGAGAAGTTTTAAAAGACCTTTTACGTTTATTAGAAGGTGGAAATGCAGACAAAGCCTTCATAATAGAATCAGAAACAAATTCCTTAAAATTTACAGGTATATCATGCACATTAGAAGTTGAAGGAACTGCAACTGGCAATGTACTATTACTGATGGAAACACTATCTGCATGTAAAAGTTTATCATGACAACTATTACAAATGACATTCGGTGGAATAATTTCTACAATTTTACAACAAATGCACTTAGCTTTGGTAGAACTGATGCCAGGCAGCAATGTTCCAGCAGAAACTTCTGAGGCAGGATCAGATTGGGACATCTTGCACAATGTAAGAGAAAAAACAACATATGAAGCAAAATTATCTATTTCCTTATATGACAGTTTCAGGAATGGGAAAAAATGCAATAGCATAAGCCTCTGATAGGAAAAAGCAAGAGGCAAACATACAAGGGGTATTGAAATAATGAAAAAATTTGGCGCCAAGTATGACGCACAACGTAACGTAAACTCTTTTGTGGTGCCAAAAATAACTGGAAATGACACACTTGCGTCACTAATGACGCCGCCGTGTGAAAGGTCTCGGCATCACGTATGACGCCGGAAATGACGAAGTTGCGTCATAAACGTATTTTTTTAAGCCAAAAATGACGCAATAAAATTTAGCATTTGTCGCACCCACGGGCCTAATACCTGCAATTGTAAGAAGTAGTCAATTGAAAAAAAACCCCCAAAAAACTAAACCCCAGGTAAGAAATACATTTCTTAAAAATGTTTAAATTCCCCAAATATGAAACTGACAGTCTGCAGAAGGAAATACATGAACCTGACTCATGGCAAATATAAGTACAATACATATATTTAGAACTTTATATAAATGCATAAAGTGCCAAACCATAGCTGAGAGTGTCTTAAGTAATGAAAAAATACTTACCAAAAGACACCCATCCAGATATAGCAGATAGCCAAACCAGTACTAAAACAGTTATTAGTAGAGGTAATGGTAAATTGAGAGTATATCGTCGATCTGAAAAGGGAGGTAGGAGATGAATCTCTACGACCGATAACAGAGAACCTATGAAATAGACCCCCATTAGGGAAATCATCAAATTCAATAAGTGATACTCCCTTCACGTCCCTGACATTCGCTGTACTCTGAGAGGAATCGGGCTTCAACAATGCTGAGAAGCGCATATCAACGTAGAAATCTTAGCACAAACTTACTTCACCACTTCCATAGGAGGCAAAGTTTGTAAAACTGAATTGTGGGTGTGGTGAGGGGTGTATTTATAGGCATTTTGAGGTTTGGGAAACTTTGCCCCTCCTGGTAGGATTGTATATCCCATATGTCACTAGCTCATGGACTCTTGCCAATTACATGAAAGAAAGACAAAATTCTAGGAATCCTAACTCTACTCCATGATTCACAATAATAGATATATTTACGCCATATCTTATGGTAAATCCTTCTGGTTACAGGCTTACGAGCCTGAACCATTGTCTCTATGACCGAGTCTGAAAAACCCTGCTTGGATAAAATTAAGCGTTCAATCTCCAAGCCGTCAGCTTCAGAGAAACTAGATTTGGATGAAGGAAGGGCCCTTGAATTAGAAGGTCCTTCCTCAATGGAGGTCTCCACGGTGGCAGAGATGACATGTCCACCAGATCTGCATACCAAATCCTGCGAGGCCAAGTTGGTGCAATGAGGATCACCGACGCCTACTCCTACTTGATTTGAGCAATGACTCGAGGAAGAAGAGCAAATGGAGGAAATAGGTATGCTAGACTGAAGGTCCAAGGTACCGCCAGAGCGTCTATCAATACCGCCTGAGGATCCCTGGACCTCGAACCGTACCTCAGAAGCTTGGCATTCTGCCGAGATGCCATGAGATCCAATTCCGGCTGACCCCACTTGAGATTCAGGCTGGAGAACACTTCCGGGTGAAGTTCCCACTCCCCCGGATGAAAAGTCTGCCTGCTCAGGAAGCCTGCCTCCCATCTGTCCACCCCTGGGATGTGGATTGCCGATAGACAGCAAGAGTGGGCTTCTGCCCACTGACTTATTTTGGGTACCTCTGTCATCGCTAAGAAACTCCTCGTTTCTCCTTGATGATTGATGTAAGCCACTGAAGTTATGTTGTCCCACTGGAACCTGAGAAACTGGACTGAGGCTAACTGGGGACAGGCCAGAAGAGCATTGTAGATTGCTCTCAATTCCAGGATGTTTATAGGTAGAACAGACTCTGGCTGAGACCAAACTCCCTGAGCCGATAGGGAGCCCCAGACTGCCCCCCATCCTAGGAGGCTGGCATCCGTTGCCACAATCACACAGGAAGGTCTGCGAAAGCAGGTTCCCTGAGAGAAATGATCCCGAGACAACCATCATTGAAAACAATCCCTTGTCTACTGCTCCAGTGGTATTCGAAGAGATAAGTCAGTATAATCTCCGTTCCATAGCCTGAGCATGTTTAACTGCAGAGGTCTGAGATGATATCGAGCAAACGGGATGATGTCAATTGCCGCCACCATCAGCCCAATTACCTCCATGCACTGAGCCACGGATGGCTAGACAAGTATTGAAAATCTTTGATTTCCTGACTTCTGTCAGAAAAATCTTCATTGATAGAGAATCTATTATGAGTTTTTCTCCAAATTTACCTTCCACCCGTGAGCTTGTAGAAAGGATAACACCGTAGCAGTGTGGGATCTTGCTTGATGCAAGGATGGAGCCTGTGCTAGGATGTCGTCCAGATAAGGCGCCACTGCAATGCCCCGTAAGCGAAGCACCGCCAACATCGATCCCAGCACCTTTGTGAAAATTCTCGGAGCTGTGGCAAGACCAAAGGGAAGAGCCACGAATTGGAAGTGTTTGTCTAGAAAGGCAAACCTTAGGAACTTGTGATGATCCTTGTGAATGGGAACATGCAGATACACGTCCTTTAAATCCACCGTTGTCGTGAACTGACCCTCTTGGATCAAGGGGAGAATGGAACAAATAGTTTCCATCTTGAAGGAAGGAACTCTGAGAAATCTGTTTAAACTCTTGAGATCTAAAATAGGTCAGAAGGGAAGCATCCGTAATAAAGGAATTAGCCAATTTAAGAGATTTTATCCTATCCTGGATTTCATCCAGGGAAGTTTCTGTTCTGATAGCGTCAAATAATGCATCAAACCAATATGCAGCCACGCTAGTGACGGTAGCAATACACACAGCTGGCTGCCATTGTAAGCCCTGATGTACATACATCATCTTGAGTAATCCTTCCAATTTCTTGTCCATAGGATCTTTGAAAGCACAACTATCCTCTATGGGAATAGTAGTTCTCTTGGCTAAGATGGAAATGGCTCCTTCCACCTTGGGGACTGTTTGCCAAGCCTCTTTAACAGAGTCGGCTATGGGAAACATCTTTTTAAATATAAGAGATGGGGAGAATGGAATACCCGGTTTTTCCCACTCCTTAGCAATGAACTCAGAAGCTCGGTCTGGTACCGGAAGGAACCTCGAAATAATTGTTCAGCTTATTGGACTTCTTAGGAACAACAAAAACTGTGGAATCCCTGTCAACCAAGGTAGCTAAAACCTCCTTAAGTAGTAGACGGAGGTGTTCTAGCTTAAATCTGAAAGATACAACTTTAATATCAGCAAAAGGAATTACACTGTCCGAATCTGAAATTTCGCCTTCAGATGCTACTAAGATATCCCCCTCCTCAGGCTTCTGTGAGGGGGTATCTGAAATAGCAACAATTGCGTCAGAAACCTCACTTACTGAATGTCTGATTTTCCTCTTACGCTTTCCCTGTAACATAGGAAAAGCAGACAACGCATCTGAAATTGTAGAAGACATGAGAGAAGCGATGTCTTTTAAAGTTACCCCAACTGGAGCTACTGAGGAAACGCAGGGCACTGCATGTGAAGGCGGAAAAATTTGGGACGCTTGGGGAGAAAGCTGCAGCAAAAAATTTCACTATTCAAAAGAGATGATCCGTGGAGCAGCAGGAAAATGATGTGAGAAAAACCGCTCCTAGAAACACTTGTCCTTATAAAACCAAGCGTTTCTAGTCGGCCTGTAGCTGAGTCACCTCCGTATTTGCCAGAGAAATGGCGCGCAGCGCAAATAGACTTGTCACACTAAGCCCCGCCCCTCGTGGGCGTCTCTGTTAACAACCTCCCGGTTGGTAAAATTTTATGTAAAAATCGCTGAGAGGTTAGTGGAACCGCCAAAATAAGTCTTATTTACACAGCATCCCCAGTCCCAGGGCCTGCTATGCTGCCCAATAATTCTCCTTTAGTAAGGGGAAATAAATTGTCCCATATGAGAATAAAGTCTATTAACCCTTTTTTCCCTCAAGTAAATAACATAATTTATATAAGAACTTACCTGATAAATTCATTTATTTCATATTGGCAAGAGTCCATGAGCTAGTGACGTATGGGATATACAATCCTACCAGGAGGGGCAAAGTTTCCCAAACCTCAAAATGCCTATAAATACACCCCTCATCACACCCACAATTCAGTTTAACGGATAGCCAAGTAGTGGGGTGAAAAAGAAAAGAGTAAAAAGCATCAACAAAGGAATTTGGAAATAATTGTGCTTTATACAAAAAAAATAAAAAATCATAATCACCATAAAAAAGGATGGGCCTCATGGACTCTTGCCAATATGAAAGAAATTAATTTATCAGGTAAGTTCTTACATAAATTATGTTTTATTTCATGTAATTGGCAAGAGCCCATTAGCTAGTGACGTATGGGATAGCAATACCCAAGATGTGGAACTCCACACAAGAGTCACTAGAGAGGGAGGGATAAAATAACAACAGCCATTTTCCGCTGAAAAAATTAAATCCACAACCAGAAAAATACGTTTTTTCTCATAGATGAAAGAAAAAAACTTAAAACATAAGCAGAAGAATCAAACTGAAACAGCTGCCTGAAGAACTTTTCTACCAAAAACTGCTTCCGAAGAAGCAAATACATCAAAACGGTAGAATTTAGTAAATGTATGCAAAGAGGACCAAGTTGCCGCTTTGCAAATCTGATCAACTGAAGCTTCATTCTTAAAAGCCCACGAAGTGGAGACTGATCTAGTAGAATGAGCTGTAATTCTCAAAAAGTTTAGTACCAAATGCTAGCACCACTCCTCAACAAGAATACAATATATTGATACTACAATACAAATAAGTATCTTAAGTAACCAAAATTAATGAGGAGTTTGCCTTCATAGTGCCCTTGTTATTCTTTGTGTGTCAAAAATTGAAAAGAAGTCCGCAAAACCGCCTTATGATGAAAAATCAGAAATGGAGACTCACAAGAAAGAGCAGATAACTCAGAAACTCTTCTAGCAGAAGAGATGGCCAAAAGAAACAACACTTTCCAAGAAAGTAGTTTAATGTCTAAAGAATGCATAGGTTCAAATGGAGGAGCCTGTAAAGCCTTCAGAACCAAATTAAGACTCCAAGGAGGAGAAATTGACTTAATGACAGGCTCAATACGGACCAAAGCCTGTACAAAATGGTGGATATCAGGAAGCTTAGCAATCTTTCTGTGAAATAAAACAGAAAGAGTAGAGATGTGTCCCTTGGTAGAATTTAGTAAATGTATGCAAAGAAGACCAAGTTGCTGCTTTGCAAATATGATCAACTGAAGCTTCATTCTTAAAAGCCCACAAAGTAGGGACTGACCTAGTAGAATGAGCTGTAACTCTCTGAGGCGGGGTTTTACCAGACTCCAAATAAGCTTGATGAATCAAAAGCTTTAAGCAAGATGCCAAGGAAACGGCAGAAGCCTTTTGACCTTTCCTGGAACCAGAAAAGATAACAAATAGACTAGAAGTCTTCCTGAAATCTTTAGTAGCTTCGACATAATATTTCAAAGCTCTTACCACATCCAAAGAATGTAAGGATCTCTCCAAAGAATTCTTAGGATTAGGACACAAAGAAGGGACAACAATTTCTCTATTAATGTTGTTAGAATTCACAACCTTAGGTAAGAAATTAAATGAAGTCTGCAAAACCGCCTTATCCTGATGAAAAATCAGAAAAGGAGATTCACAAGAGAGAGCAGACAATTCAGAAACTCTTCTAGCAGAAGAGATGGCCAAAAGGAACAACACTTTCCAAGAAACAGAATTTATGTTTACCTGATAAATTACTTTCTCCAACGGTGTGTCCGGTCCACGGCGTCATCCTTACTTGTGGGATATTCTCTTCCCCAACAGGAAATGGCAAAGAGCCCAGCAAAGCTGGTCACATGATCCCTCCTAGGCTCCGCCTTCCCCAGTCATTCGACCGACGTAAAGGAGGAATATTTGCATAGGAGAAATCATATGATACCGTGGTGACTGTAGTTAAAGAAAATAAATCATCAGACCTGATTAAAAAACCAGGGCGGGCCGTGGACCGGACACACCGTTGGAGAAAGTAATTTATCAGGTAAACATAAATTCTGTTTTCTCCAACATAGGTGTGTCCGGTCCACGGCGTCATCCTTACTTGTGGGAACCAATACCAAAGCTTTAGGACACGGATGATGGGAGGGAGCAAATCAGGTCACCTAGATGGAAGGCACCACGGTTTGCAAAACCTTTCTCCCAAAAATAGCCTCAGAAGAAGCAAAAGTATCAAATTTGTAAAATTTGATAAAAGTGTGCAGTGAAGACCAAGTCGCTGCCTATATATCTGATCAACAGAAGCCTCGTTCTTAAAGGCCCATGTGGAAGCCACGGCCCTAGTGGAATGAGCTGTGATTCTTTCAGGAGGCTGCCGTCCGGCAGTCCCATAAGCCAATCTGATGATGCTTTTAAGCCAAAAAGATAGAGAGGTAGAAGTTGCTTTTTGACCTCTCCTTTTACCAGAATAAACAACAAACAAGGAAGATGTTTGTCTGAAATCCTTTGTAGCATCTAAATAGAATTTTAGAGCACGGACAACGTCCAAATTGTGTAACAAACGTTCCTTCTATGAAACTGGATTCGGACACAAAGAAGGTACAACTATCTCCTGGTTAATATTTTTGTTGGAAACAACCTTCGGAAGAAAACCAGGCTCAGTACGTAAAAACCACCTTATCTGCATGGACCAGATAGGGCGGAGAACACTGCAGAGCAGATAACTCTGAAACTCTTCTAGCAGAAGAAATTGCAACCTAAAACAAAAAACTTTCCAAGATAATAACTTAATATCTATGGAATGTAAGGGTTCAAACGGAACCCCTTGAAGAACTGAAAGAACTAGATTAAGACTCCAGGGAAGAGTCAAAGGTCTGTAAACAGGCTTGATTCTAACCAGAGCCTGAACAAACGCTTAAACGTCTGGCACAGCTGCCAGCCTTTTGTGAAGTAAAACAGATAAGCAGAGATCTGTCCCTTCAGAGAACTATCAGAAAATCCTTTCTCCAAACCTTCTTGTAGAAAGGAAAGAATCTTAGGAATTTTTATCTTGTTCCATGGGAATCCTTTAGATTCACACCAACAGATATATTTTTTCCATATATTATGGTAAATTTTTCTAGTTACAGGCTTTCTAGCCTGAATAAGAGTATCTACTACAGAATCTGAAAACCCACGCTTTGATAAAATCAAGCGTTCAAACTCCAAGCAGTCAGTTGGAGGAAAACCAGATTCGGATGTTCAAATGGACCCTGAATAAGAAGGTCCTGTCTCAAAGGTAGCTTCCATGGTGGAGCCGATGACACATTCACCAGGTCTGCATACCAAGTCCTGCGTGGCCACACAGGAACTATCAAGGTCACCGAAGCCCTCTCCAGATTGATCCTGGCTACCAGCCTGGGAATGAGAGGAAACGGTGGGAATACATAAGCTAGGTTGAAGATCCAAGGTGCTACTATTGTATCCAATAGAGTCGCCTTGGGATCCCTGGATTTGGACCCGTAACAAGGGACCATGAAGTTCTGACGAGAGGCCATCAGAACCAAGTCTGGAATGCCCCATAATTGAGTTATTTGGGCAAAGATTTCCAGATGGAGTACCCACTCCCCCGGATGCTCCTCCATCGCCAGGGAACTCCTTGTTACCCCCTGATGGTTGATATATGTAACAGTCGTCATGATGACTGATTGAAACCTTATGAATTTGGCCTTTGCTAGTCTAGGCCAAGCCTTGAGAGCATTGAATATCGCTCTCAGTTCCATTATGTTTATCGGGAGAAGAGAGTCTTCCCGAAACCATAGACCCTGAGTTTTCAGGGGTTCCCAGACCGCGCCCCAGCCCACCAGACTGGCGTCGGTCGTGACAATGACCTATTCTGGTCTGCGGAAGCTCATTCCCTGTGACAGGTTGTCCAGGGTCAGCCACCAACGGAGTGAATCTCTGGTTATTTGATCTACTTGTATCGTCGGAGACAAGACTGTATAATCCCCATTCCACTGTCTGAGCATGCCCAGGTGCAATGGTCTTAGATGAATTCGTGCAAAATGAACTATGTCCATTGCCGCAACCATCAACCCTATTACTTCCATGGACTGCGCTATGGAAGGAATAAGAACAGAATGAAGTACCTGACAAGAGCTTAGAAGTTTTGATTTTCTGGCCTCTGTCAGAAAAACCTTCATTTCTAAGGAAACTATTATTGTTCCCAAGAAGGGAACTCTTGTTGACGGGGACAGAGAACTTTTTTCTATGTTCACTTTCCACCTGTGAGATCTGAGAAAGGCTAGGACAATGTCCGTATGAGCCCTTGTTTTGACAGAGACGACACCTGAATCAGGATGTCGTCCAAGTAAGGTACTACTGCAATGCCCCTTGGTCTTAGCACCGCTAGAAGGGACCCTAGTACCCTTGTGAAAATCCTTGGAGCAGTGGCTAATCCGAATGGAAGTGCCACAGGTAATGCTTGTCCAGAAAGGCGAACCTTAGGAACCGAAAATGTTCCTTGTGGATAGGAATACGTAGGTACGCATCCTTTAAGTCCACCATGGTCATGAATTGACCTTCCTGGATGGTAGAAAGGATCGTTCGAATGGTTTCCATTTTGAATGATGAAACCCTTAGAAACTTGTTTAGAATCTTGAGATCTAAAATAGGTCTGAATGTTCCCTCTTATTTGGGAATTATGAACAGGTTGGAGTAAAAACCCATCCCTTGTTCTCCTAATGGAACAGGATGAATCACTCCCATGCTTAACAGGTCATCTACACAGTGTAAGAATGCCTGTTCGAAGATAATTGAGACCCGTGGAACCTTCCCCTTGGGAGTAGTTCCCTGAATTCCAGGAGATAACCTTGAGAAACTATTTCTAGCGCCCAAGGATCCTGAACATCTCTTGCCCCAACCTGAGCAAAGAGAGAAAGTCTGCCTCCCACCAGATCCTTCCCAGATCGGGGGCCAACACTTCATGCTGTTTTGGTAGCAGTGGCAGGTGACTTGGCCTGCTTACCCTTGTTCCAGCCTTGCATCGGCCTCCAGGCTGGCTTGGTTTGAGAAGTATTACCCTCTTGCTTAGAGGGTGTAGAATTTTAGGCTGGTCCGTTTCTGCGAAAGGGACGAAAATTTGGCCTATTTTTAGCCTTAAAAGACCTATTCTGTGGGAGGGCGTGGCCCTTTCCCCCAGTGATGTCTGAAATAATCTCTTTCAAGTCAGGGCCAAACAGTGTTTTACCCTTGAAAGGGATGTTAAGCAAAAGCGCTCTGCGCGCCACGATAGCAAACCCTGAATTATTCGCCGCTAATCTAGCTAATTGCAAAGCGGCATCTAAAATAAAAAAGAGTTAGCCAATTTAAGAGCTTGAACTCTGTCCAAAACCTCCTCGTACGAAGATTCTTTATTAAGCGACTTTTCTAGTTCTTCGAACCAGAAACACGCAGCTGTAGTGACAGGAACAATGCATGAAATTGGTTGTAGAAGGTAACCTTGCTGAACAAACATCTTTTTAAGCAAACCCTCTAACCTTTAATCCATAGGATCTTGAAAGCACAACTATCTTCTATAGGAATAGAAGTGCGTTTGTTTAGAGTAGAAACCGCCCCCTCGACCTTGGGGACTGTATGCTATAAGTCCTTTCTGGGGTCGACTATAGGAAACTAATTTCTTAAATATAGGGGGAGGACAAAGGGTATGCCGGGCCTTTCCCACTCCTTATTTACTATGTCCGCCACCCGCTTGGGTATAGGAAAAACATCGGGGGGCACCGGAACCTCTAGGAACTTGTCCATCTTACCTAATTTCTCTGGAATGACCAAATTGTCACAATCATCCAGAGTAGATAATACCTCCTTAAGTAGTGCGTGGAGATGTTGAAATTTAAATTTAAAAGTTACAATATCAGGTTCTGCTTGTTGAGAAATTTTCCCTGAATCTGAAATTTCTCCCTCAGACAAAACCTCCCTCCTGGCCCCTTCAGATAGGTGTGAGGGTATGTCAGAAAAGATATCATCAGCGTCCTCTTGCTCCTCAGTGTTTAAAACAGAGCAATCACGCTTTCTGATAAGTAGGCATTTTGGAAAAAAATGCATGCAATAGAATTATCCATTACAGCCATTAATTGTTGTATGGTAATAAGTATTGGCGCACTAGATGTACTAGGGGCCTCTTGTGTGGGCAAAACTGGTGTAGACACAGAAGGGGATGATGCAGTACCATGCTTACTCCCCTCATTAGAGGAATCATCTTGGGCAATATCATATCTATGGCATTATTATCCCTACTTTGTTTGGACATTATGACACAAATATATCACATATATTTAAATGGGGAGACACATTGGCTTTCATACATATAGAACATCGTTATCTGATGGTTCAGACATGTTAAACAGGCTTAAACTTGTTAACAAAGCACAAAAAACGTTTTACAATAAAACCGTTACTGTCCCTTTAAATTTTAAACTGAACACACTTTTTACTGAATATGTGAAAAAGTATGAAGGAATTGTTCAAATTTCACCAAAATTTCACCACAGTAACTTAAAGCCTTAAAAGTATTGCACACCAAATTTGACCCTTAAAATAACGGAACCGGAGCCGTTTTTACATTTAACCCCTATACAGTCCCAGGTATCTGCTTTGCTGAGACCCAACCAAGCCCAGAGGGGAATACGATACCAAATGATGCCTTCTATAAGCTTTTTCAGTGGTTCTTAGCTCCTCACACATGCATCTGCATGCCATGCTTTCCAAAAACAACTGCGCATTAGAGGCGCGAAAATGAGGCTCTGTCTATGACTAGAAAAGGCCCCCAGTGAAAAAGGTGTCCAATACAGTGCCTGCCGTTTTTATTAAAACAATCCCCAAGATTTAACAACTATTAAAAGTAATAATCTGCCAAATATACTTAGTAAAGTAATCGTTTTAGCCCAGAAAAATGTCTACCAGTTTTTTAAGCCCTAATGAAGCCCTTTATTCTTTTACTTAAACAAAGAAAATGGCTTACCGGTTCCCATAGGGAAAATGACAGCTTCCAGCATTACCGAGTCTTGTTAGAAATGTGTCATACCTCAAGCAGCAAAAGTCTGCTCACTGCTTCCCCCAACTGAAGTTAATTCCTCTCAACAGTCCTGTGTGGAAACAGCCATCGATTTTAGTAACGGTTGCTAAAATCATTTTCCTCTTACAAACAGAAATCTTCATCTCTTTCCTGTTTCAGAGTAAATAGTACATACCAGCACTATTTTAAAATAACAAACTCTTGATTGAAGAATAAAAACTACATTTAAACACCAAAAAACTCTAAGCCATCTCCGTGGAGATGTTGCCTGTACAACGGCAAAGAGAATGACTGGGGAAGGCGGAGCCTAGGAGGGATCATGTGACCAGCTTTGCTTGGCTCTTTGCCATTTCCTGTTGGGGAAGAGAATATCCCACAAGTAAGGATGACGCCGTGGACCGGACACACCTATGTTGGAGAAAAGTAATTTAATGTCCAAAGAATGCATAGGCTCAAACGGAGGAGTCTGTAAAGACTTCAAAACCAAATTAAGACTCCAAGGAGGAGAGATTGATTTAATGACAGGCTTGATACGGACCAAAGCCTGTACAAAACAGCGAGTATCAGGAAGCTTATCAATCTTTCTGTGAAATAAAACAGAAAGAGCAGAGATTTGTCCCTTCAAGGAACTTGCAGACAAACCCTTATCCAAACCATCCTTTAGAAACTGTAAAATTCTAGGAATTCTAAAAGAATGCCAAGAGAATTTATGAGAAGAACACCATAAAATATAAGTCTTCCAAACTCGATAATAAATCTTCTTAGAAACAGATTTACGAGCCTGAAACATAGTATTAATCACTGGGTCAGAAAACCCTCTATGCCTAAGCACTAGGTGTTCAATTTCCATACCTTCAAATTTAATGATATGAGATCATAATGGAAAAACGGACCTTGAGATAGAAGGTCTAGCCTTAATGGAAGGGGCCAAGGTTGGAAACTGGACATTCGAACAAGATCCGCATACCAAAATCTGTGAGGCCATGCTGGAGCTACCAGCAACACAAATGATTGTTCCATGATGATTTTGGAGATCACTCTTGGAAGAAGAACTAGAGGCGGTAAACTATAAGCAGGTTGGTAACACCAAGGAACTGTCAACGCATCCACTGCTTCTGCCTGAGGATCCCTGGACCTGGACAGGTACCTGTGAAGTTACTTGTTTAGATGAGAAGCCATGAGATCTATTTCTGGAAGACCCCACATCTGAACAATCTGAGAAAACACATCCGGATGGAGGGACCACTCCCCTGGATGTAAAGTCTGACGCCTGAGATAATCCGCTTCCCAATTGTCTATACCTGGGATATGAACCGCAGAAATTAAACGGGAGCTGGATTCCGCCCAAGCAAGTATCCGAGATACTTCTTTCATAACTTGGGGACTGGGTGTCCCACCCTGATGATTGACATATGCCACAGTTGTGATATTGTCTGTCTGAAAACAAATGAACGGTTCTCTCTTCAACAAAGGCCAAACCTGAAGAGCCATAAAAATCGCACGGAGTTCCAAAATATTTATTGGTAATCTCGCCTCTTGAGATTTCCAAACCCCTTGTGCTGTCAGAGATCCCCAGACAGCTCCCCAACTTGAAAGACTTGCATCTGTTGTGATTACAGTCCAGAATAGACGAACAAAAGAGGCCCCTAGAACTATACGATGGTGATCTAACCACCAAGTCAGAGATAGTCGAACATTGGGATTTAAGGATATTAATTGTGATATCTTTGAATAATCCCGGCACCATTGGTTCAGCATACAAAGCTGGAGAGGTCTCATGTGAAAACGAGCAAAGGGGATAGCGCCCGGTGCTGCAATCATGAGACCTAAAACTTTCATCCACATAGCTACTGAAGGGAATGATTGAGACTGAAGGTTCCGACAAGCTGAAACCTGTTGTCTGTTAGAGACAGAGTCATGGACTCTGAATCTATCTGGAAACCTAAAAAGGTGACCCTTGTCTGAGGAATCAAATAACTTTTTGGTAAATTGATCCTCCAACCATGTATTTGGAGAAACAACACTAGTTGATTTGTGTGAGATTCTGCAGAAAGTAAAGACTGAGCTAGTATCAAGATATCGTCAAAATAAGGAAACACCGCAATTCCCCGTTCTCTGATTACAGAGAGTAGGGCACCGAGATCCTTCGAAAAGATTCTTGGAGCTGTCGCTAGGCCAAATGGAAGAGCGACAAATTGGTAATGCTTGTCTAGAAAAGAGAATCTCAGAAACCGATAGTGGTCTGGATGATCCAAGCAAAGATGAAAATCAGCACCACTGGTATGTGCATGGTATAAGGGGGGTAAACTGCACTGCCCAAAAATAATGTCCAAAATACGGAGATACCAGCACAGTTAGGTATAAAAGTTATCTTTATTGAAGACCCATATCTTTAAAAACAGCAACGTTTCGGGGTTAACCCCTTAATCATGCCATATGTTACTCTGTGTGTTTGGTGTCCTTTTAAATATACTGACATTCGTGCCAAATATTTCTTAGGCTGTACACTTAGCGCCATCTAGTGGCGTAACCATCAAATTACATTTAAACATTTTTCATTTTTAGTGTATATGTATCAAAACACTGTAACAAAATAAAATCAAGATATCACCTAAGCCATTAAGTAACAATCCAAGTAAATGCCTTTCCTAAATACTAACAGTACCAGTTCATCACTTATGCCACTTGATTTAAATGTATTAACAGCACATCACAGTAAGAGTATTTTATTTATAGGAAACATGAAAGATCAAAATCGCGGTTTAACCCTTTGGGCGCCATGGATTCCATTTTAAAAATCCACCACATCTCCCTTTGCTTGAGTAGCAATTCTCTATCCATGCCATTCCTAGGGATTGGAATTTGTTCAATTACTTGCCAGCGTAGCTGGCTAATATTATGGCCCTGCTCTATAAAATGTTTGGACAAAGGTGCCTCTACATTCTTCCTCCTAATATTGCTACGGTGCTGACTAATTCGGTCTCTGACCTTTTGTGTGGTCTCACCCAAGTATATTAGCTAGCACGGACATTTAATGAGGTATATAACATATGAACTTTCACAAGTGTGAAAACCATCGATGTTAAATCTTCTCCCACTTTGCGGATGGAAGAAATGTGGCCCTTTAATAATAGAGCTACAGCTCATGCATCCTAGGCATGGATAGCTCCCTTTCCTCTTACTGCCTATAAGGGGTTGTTTAAGCTTTTTACTAGGGCCTACATCGGTTCTTACCAAATGATCCCTTAAATTTTTAACACGCCTGTAGGCCATGAGTGGGGGTTCCTGCAGCTGCTCAGGAATTACAATTTTTAATGATGTGCCAATTTCTCCTAATAACCCTAGTTATTTGATCAGTGTAGGGACTATATTGGGACACAAATACTATCCTGTCCCTCTTTTTGGTATGTTCACCACTCTTATAATTAGGATTATTGATTTCTTCTATTTTCTTGTCAACAAGGCTCCTAGGATACCCTCTCTCTAGGAATTTATCCTTCATCTGTTTGAATCTGACTACTCTATCCTCTTCCTCACTTACAATTCTACTGACCCCAAGGAGTTGACTCTTAGGAAGAGAGTCAATTAATCTCCTAGGGTGAAAGCTGTCAAATTTAAGAAACGTATTCCTATCTGTATCTTTTGTGTACAAGTCAAATTTTAATCCATTAGTACTTTTAATTACTTTGGTATCCAGGAAAGTCACCATTTCCTCACTACAGGACATGGTGAAATATAGATCCCTAACCTCAGAATTGAGTTCCCCAACGAACCTTTCAAGGGACTCCATGTTGCCCCACCATACGCCAAACACATCCTCTATGTAACGAAGCCAAATGGCGCCGTTTTCTTTGAATAACTGATTTTCATAGACCCTTCTTTCATCAAACTCGTTCATATATAAGTTGGCGTATGATGGGGCGACGTTGGAGCCCATCACAGTACCCTTGACCTGAATAAACCAGTCATCCTGAAATAGGAAGTAATTCCAATGTAAGACAAGGCAGAGTAATTTTTCAATGAAGTCACATTGTTCAGTCGTATATCTATTGTTCACCATGAGTGTTTTTCTGATAACTGCTACACCAGTTTCATGCTTGATGGAGGTGTACAAACTCCTCACATCCATGGTGAACAATAGATATCGGCTTGTAGGCAGCTCCAACATTTTTACCCTTTCAAGAAAGTGGCTTGTATCTTTAACAAAACTGGCCATTTTCATGACCTCAGGTTGCAACAGCTTGTCAATAAATTTGGAGATGTTAGTAAACACAGACTCCACACTGGAGACTATAGGTCTCCCAGGGGGTTTATTTGCATCCTTATGAATTTTGGGGACCGTACAGAAGATAGGGGTTCTAGGTGTCACCACATATAAATATTCTGCTAATTTCTTATCAATAACCTCCATCTTGACCGCTAGGTCTAGAATATATTTAACCTCCCACTGTATCTTATACACTGGGTTAGCAGCAATTATTGTATACGTATCATCTAACTGTGTTCTTATTTCCCCTATATAATACTCCTTGTCCATTAGGACTGTGGCCCCTCCCTTATCGGCATCCTTAAGGATTAAACTGTTAGTTTTTAAAGATTTAAGTGCTAGAGAATCATTTTTAGAGAAATTCCCTTTCCTGATATGATGTTTATTAGCCAAATCTTTTCTTTTTGCTGTAGTCTGAATGCATTTTATATCATGTTCAACCAGATTTATAAAGTGCTGACGCTGTGATTAAATATATTAGGGCAAAAGGAACTTTTTTTCTTTAAATCCAAATTTTGCAATGATAACATTTTTATTTTCTTCAAAATTTCTGTTTCTATCACCAAAATTTGTATCTGAATGATCCGTGCCCTCTCCAAACCATACTTTCAATTTAATATTTCTGAATAGTCTGTACAAGTCCTTCGTTAATTCAAAAAAATCTGTTTCCTTGTAAGGACAGTAAGAAAGACCCTTATTGAGCAAACACAGTTCTTGTTGTGTTAAGTTCTGTTTGGAAATATTTACCACAGTGTCTTGTTGTTCGCTTACTTCTTGGCTGCCGTTTTCCTGCTTGACTTCCTGACTTGATCTTTCCTCCCTCTTCCTATGGTGGCTTCGGCCCCCCCGGCGGCATCGCTTTCGCCGCCACTTGACTCCAAAGGGGACACGTGTTGGATCGTTCCATGTTAGCAACACGGAACGATCCAACACGTCATCAGAAAGTGCAGACGTGTCCCCTTTGGAGTCAAGTGGCGGCAAAAGCGATGCCGCCGGGGGGGCCGAGGACACCATAGGAAGAGGGAAGAAAGATCAAGTCAGGAAGTCAAGCAGGAAAACGGCAGCCAAGAAGTAAGTGAACAACAAGACACTGGTAAATATTTCCAAACAGAACTTAACACAACAAGAACTGTGTTTGCTCAATAAGGGTCTTTCTTACTGTCCTTACAAGGAAACAGATTATGTTATCATTGCAAAATTTGGATTTAAAGAAAAAAGTTCCTTTTGTCCTAATATCTTTAATCACAGCGTCAGCACTTTTATAAATCTGGTTGAACATGATATAAAATGCATTCAGACTACAGCAAAAAGAAAAGATATGGCTAATAAACATAATATCAGGAAAGGGAATTTCTCTAAAAATGATTCTCTAGCACTTAAATCTAGAGAATATATTCTAGACCTAGCGGTCAAGATGGAGGTTATTGATAAGAAATTAGCAGAATATTTATATGTGGTGACACCTAGAACCCCTATCTTCTATACGGTCCCCAAAATTCATAAGGATGCAAATAAACCCCCTGGGAGACCTATAGTCTCCAGTGTGGAGTCTGTGTTTACTAACATCTCCAAATTTATTGACAAGCTGTTGCAACCAGATTTCATGAAAATGGCCAGTTTTGTTAAAGATACAAGCCACTTTCTTGAAAGGGTAAAAATGTTGGAGCTGCCTACAAGCCGATATCTATTGTTCACCATGGATGTGAGGAGTTTGTACACCTCCATCAAGCATGAAACTGGTGTATCAGTTATCAGAAAAACACTCATGGTGAACAATAGATATACGACTGAACAATGTGACTTCATTGAAAAATTACTCTGCCTTGTCTTACATTGGAATTACTTCCTTTTTCAGGATGACTGGTTTATCCAGGTCAAGGGTACTGCAATGGGCTCCAACGTCGCCCCATCATACGCCAACTTATATATAAACGAGTTTGAGGAAAGAAGGGTCTATGAAAATCAGTTATTCAAAGAAAACGGCGCCATTTGGCTTTGTTACATAGACGATGTGTTTGGCGTATGGTGGGGCAACGTGGAGTCCCTTGAAAGGTTCGTTGGGGAACTCAATTCTGAGGTTAGGGATCTATATTTCACCATGTCCTGTAGTGAGGAAATGGTGACTTTTCTGGACACCAAAGTAATTAAAAGTACTAATGGATTAAAATTTGACTTGTACACAAAAGATACAGATAGGAATACGTTTCTTAAATTTGACAGCTTTCACCCTAGGAGATTAATTGACTCTCTTCCTAAGAGTCAACTCCTTAGGGTCAGTAGAATTGTAAGCGAGGAAGAGGATAGAGTAGTCAGATTCAAACAGATGAAGGATAAATTCAAAGAGAGAGGGTATCCTAGGAGCCTTGTTGACAAGAAAATAGAAGAAATCAATAATCCTAATTGTAAGAGTGGTGAACATACCAAAAAGAGGGACAGGATAGTATTTGTGTCCCAATATAGTCTCTACACTGATCAAATAACTAGGGTTATTAGGAGAAATTGGCACATCATTAAAAATTGTAATCCCAACATTGAGCAGCTGCAGGAACCCCCACTCATGGCCTACGGGCGTGTTAAAAATTTAAGGGATCATTTGGTAAGAACCGATGTAGGCCCTAGTAAAAAGCTTAAACAAACCCCTTATAGGCAGTAAGAGGAAAGGGAGCTATCCGTGCCTAGGATGCATGAGCTGTAAGCTCTATTATTAAAGGGCCACATTTCTTCCATCCGCAAAGTGGGAGATTTAACATTGATGGTTTTCACACTTGTGAAAGTTCATATGTTATATACCTCATTAAATGTCCGTGCTAGCTAATATACTTGGGTGAGACCACACAAAAGGTCAGAGACCGAATTATTCAGCACCGTAGCAATATTAGGAGGAAGAATGTAGAGCCACCTTTGTCCAAACATTTTATAGAGCAGGGCCATAATATTAGCCAGCTACGCTGGCAAGTAATTGAACAAATTCCAGTCCCTAGGAATGGCATGGATAGAGAATTGCTACTCAAGCAAAGGGAGATGTGGTGGATTTTTAAAATGGAATCCATGGCGCCCAAAGGGTTAAACCGCGATTTTGAACTTTCATGTTTCCTATAAATAAAATACTCTTACTGTGATGTGCTGTTAATACATTTAAATCAAGTGGCATAAGTGATGAACTGGTACTGTTAGTATTTAGGAAAGGCATTTACTTGGATTGTTACTTAATGGCTTAGGTGATATCTTGATTTTATTTTGTTACAGTGTTTTGATACATATACACTAAAAATGAAAAATGTTTAAATGTAATTTGATGGTTACGCCACTAGATGGCACTAAGTGTACAGCCTAAGAAATATTTGGCGTGAATGTCAGTATATTTAAAAGGACACCAAACACACAGAGTAACATATGGCATGATTAAAGGGGTTAACCCCGAAACGTTGCTGTTTTTAAAGATATGGGTCTTCAATAAAGTGGTCTGGATGAATCGGAATATGAAGATATGCATCCAGTATGTCTATTGTGGACATATAATGCCCTTGCTGAACAAAAGGCAGAATAGTCCTTATAGTCACCATTTTGAAAGTTGGCACTCTTACATAACGATTAAAAATTTTCAGATCCAGAACTGGCCTGAATGAATTTTCATTCTTTGGGACAATGAACAGATTTGAATAAAACCCCAGACCCTGTTCCTGGAACGGAACTGGTATGATTACCCCTGAAAGCTCCAGGTCTGAAACAGCCTGAGCCTTTACTGGATTTGCTGGGATGCGTGAGGAAAAATCTTCTCACAGGAGGTCTTACTCTGAATACTATTCGGCACCCTTGAGAGACAATACTCTGAATCCTTTGATTTTAGACAGAATCTGCCCAAATCTTTTGCAAGAATCTTAATCTGTCCCCTACCAGCTGAGCTGGAATGAGGGCCGCACCTTCATGCAGACTTGGGGGCTGGCTTTGATTTCTTAAATGGTTTGGATTTACTTCAACTTGCAGAAGGTTTCCAATTGGAACCAGATTCTTTGGGGGAAGGATTAGGTTTCTGTTCCTTATTTTGTCGAAAGGAACGAAAATGGTTAGAAGCTTTAGATTTACCCTTAGGTTTTTTTATCCTGAGGCAAAAAAAACTCCCTTCCCCCCAGTGACAGTTGAAATAATTGAATCCAAATGAGAACCAAATAACTTATTACCTTGAAAAGAAAGAGATAGTAATCTAGACTTAGATACCATGTCAGCATTCCAAGATTTAAGCCACAAAGCTCTTCTAGCTAAAATATCTAAAGATATAGATTTAACATCAATTTTGATGATATCAAAAATGGCATCACAAATAAAATGATTAGCATGTTGAAGCAAGCAAACAATGCTAGACATATCAGTATTGGTTTTCTGTTGCACTAAACTTTCCAACCAAAAAGTTTATGCAGCTGCAACATCAGCCAAAGAAATTGCAGGCCTGAGTAGATGACCAGAATATAAATAGGCTTTCCTTAGATAGGATTCAAGTTTCCTATCTAAAGGATCTTTAAAGGAAGTACTATCTTCCATAGGAATAGTAGTACGTTTAGCAACAGTAGAAATAGCCCCATCAACTTTGGGGATCTTTTCCCAAAACTCCAATCTAACTGCTGCTAGTTTACAATTTTGTAAACCTTGAACAAGGAATAAAAGAAGTACCAGGCCTATTCCATTCCTTAGAAATCATATCAGAAATAGCACCAGGAACTGGAAAAACCTCTGGAGTAACCACAGGAGGTTTATAAACAGAATTTAAACGTCTACTAGTTTTAACATCAAGAGGACTAGTTTCCTCAATATCCAATGTAATCAACACTTCTTTTAACAAAGAACAAATATACTCCATTTTAAATAAATAAGTAGATTTGTCAGTGTCAATATCTGAGGAAGGATCTTCTCAATCAGATAGATCCTCGTCAGAGGAAGATAATTCAGTATGTTGTCGGTCATTTGAAATTTCATCAACTTTATCAGAAGTTTTAAAAGACCTTTTACGATTATTAGAAGGCGGAATAGCAGACAAAGCCTTCTGAATTGCATCAGCAATAAAATCTTTTAAATTCACAGGTATAGCTTGTACATTAGATGTTGAAGGAACAACAGGCAATGTACTATTACTGATGGACACATTTTCTGCATGTAAAAGCTTATCATGACAACTATTACATACCACAGCTGGAGATATAATCTCCACAAATTTACAACAAATGCACTTAGCTTTGGTAGAACTGTTATCAGGCAGCAGGGTTCCAACAGTGGTTTCTGAGACAGGATCAGATTGAGACATCTTGCAAATGTAAGAGAAAAAACAACATATAAAGCAAAATTATCAATTTCCTTATATGGCAGTTTCAGGAATGGGGAAAAATGCAAACAGCATAGCCCTAGGAATGGGGTTTTAAATAATGAAAATATTTGGCGCTAAGAATGACGCACAATGCAAACAGAATTTTTTTTGGAGCCAACAACATCCAGAAATGACACACTAGCTTCAATGAAGACGCAACCTTGTGAAAGGAACTCAGCGTCAACTAAGACGCCGGAAATGACGAATTTTGCATCATTGAACGTAACTTTGCACCAAAAAATCTTGCGCCAAGAATGGCGCAATGAACTATGGCATTTTGCGCCCTCGCGAGCCTAATTTTGCCCGTGAAATTTAATGAAAAACAGTCAATTTGAAAAAAAAGACTATACCCCAGGTAAGAATTTTTTTTTCCTAAAAAATGCTTTTCCCAAATATGAAACAGACAGTCTGCAAAAGGAAATATACATAAACCTGACTCATGGCAAATATAAGTACAATACATATATTTAGAACTTGATATTAATACATAAAGTGCAAAACCATAGCTGAGAGTGTGTTAAGTAATGAAAACATACTTACCAAAAGACACCCATCCACATATAGCAGATAGCCAAACCAGTACTGAAACAGTTATCAGTAGAGGTAATGGAATATGAGAGTATATGGTTGATCTGAATAAGGGAGGTTGGAGATGAATTTCTACGACTGATAACAGAGAACCTATGAAATAGATCTCCCGTGAGGAAAACCATTGCATTCAATAGGTGATAATTCCTTCACATCCCTCTGACATTCACTGTACTCTGAGAGGAATCGGGCTTCAAAATGCTGAGAAGCGCGTATCAACGTAGAATCTAAGCACAAACTTACTTCACCAATTCCATAGGAGGCAAAGTTTGTAAAAACTAAATTGTGGGTGTGGTGAGGAGTGTATTTATAGGCATTTTGAGGTTTGGGAAACTTTGCCCCTCCTGGTAGGATTGTATATCCCATACGTCACTAGCTCATGGACTCTTGCCAATTACATGAAAGAAACCCTGACAGGAATAATAAAAAACGTCCCCCTGCAGCGTTTCAGCTAAATAAGTGCCAAATTCTTCCCTGCTACATAGAAAAATAAAACTGGCACTTATCTCAATATTTATCTGTCCGGCAGCAGGACAGCTCACCTGGTTTGAGAGGATGCCATCCCTCACATGGACATGTCGAAATACAGAAAGACTAAGTAAACTTACTCAGGCTATCTAAATAGGGCAGCAAAATGTTTTGGGAAAACGAAGTGAGGATTGTACACCACAAGTTCCAAATTGCTTAAAAGCCACCACTGCCCTACTGAAGAGACTGACATGGGCTAAGGCTAAACCCTTTGGAGAGATCAGTGCAAACCTACTCTGCTTTAAAAAAAAAAAAAAAACTTGATCAGACACCAAAACTTCACCTCCTCCTTGCACCGCAGGCAAAGAGAATGACTGGGGATTATGGATAAGGGAAGTGACATATATAGCAGCTTTGCTGTGGTGCTCTTTGCCTCCTCCTGGCCAGGAGTGATATTCCCACTAGTAATTGATTATTCCGTGGACTCACCATATCTTAGGAAAGAAATGGTAAATTTTTATTATTAGTTATTTTACCTTGATATTAAGCTAACTTTAGCCGAGTGGTCAGTAAAATCAGGCGGGTGGTGCACCCACTAAAACGATCCTGGGGAGAACACCGAGACCACCACTAAAGGTGACAAATAAGAAGACTTGCTTCAGACAAGGAACACAGGTGCGTGTGCAAACCTTTGACTGGTACTAGTGGGGTTCACTATTCCCCTGGGATAAGAATATGTCATGTTACACAGTTTTTTTCTTCATTACACTTTCTCTGACTGAATCTGTTGGGCCAAGAAAACTTTAGAAACATCATGGCCTGTTAGACAAAAAGCTAATCTGTTAAAGCAATTCTAACAAGCAGAACCTATTGGCGCTCTACAAATAACGACTGGGAAGGAAAGTCTCACAATTATAGTCAGAAAATTGATTAGGAACGAAAGAAGTTCACAGTTAAATGAGAGACAGTAAGCAAAAGAAAAGGGTTAATCTGACCTCTATCAAAGGGGTTGTCTTCACACCGCGCTGGGGTCGGGGTTCCCCCTTCATGTCTTTTTAAGTAACTCTGTAAAGTGGACCTGAAGGGCAAAAAATAATATTAACCAGATTATCAAAAACTACCTCTCAAGCTTTATTTCCTATATTAGGTCACCTAAATATAGAACATTTTGACATGTACATGGTAATTCACTTCACACGTCACTTATAGCACACAGTAATTACTTTCAAACGTCATATATAGAACACAGTAATTCATTCACATGTCACCTATAGCACACCATAATTCCCTTAACAGGTCACTTATAGCACACAGTAATTACTTTCAAACGTCATATATAGAACACAGTAATTCATTCACATGTCACTTATAGCACACCGTAATTCACTTCACAAGTCACCTATAGCACATGGTAATTCACTTCACTAGTCACTTGAAGCACATGGTAATCCACTTCATAGGTTACTTATAGCACACAGTAATTCCCTTCATATGTCACTTATAGCACATGGTAATTTCCTTCACGCGTTACTAATATATAGTACATGGTAATTCACTTGACAGGTCACTTATAGCGCATTGTAATTCCCTTCACATGTCACCTATAGCCAACGGTAATCCTTCTCTACACCTTCACACGTCACCTATAGCAAACGGTAATCCTTTTCTACACCTTCACACGTCACCTATAGCAAACGGTAATCCTTTTCTACACCTTCACACATCACCTATAGCAAACTGTAATCCTTTTCTACACCTTCACACGTAACCTATAGCGCACCTCTGTGTCCATGATAATCTTTTTGTACCAATCCTCTCTCTGCCTCCAGACACCTACACTATACTTCACCTACAGTCCATCTCTCTCGTGCATAGTAATCTTCCCCCCCAGTCACCTATAGTCATTATAAACTGGTTTCCAAATGATCATGTTACTTTTAGCCTATGCAACCTCTCAATGTATCCATGAAGCCTCTTCCTACAAGCTGCTTATACATTTAATGCTTTCCAACTGAACACCTTTAAAACAATGTGCAGGTCATACATCTGTGTATCGGCCTATCCTGTTGCTATTCATTTGCAGCACATACTGTGTATGACTCCCCCCATACCACACTAGGTCACAAGTAAAAAAGAAAATTTATGCTTACCTGATAAATGTATTTATTTTTTGACACGATGAGTCCACGGATCATCTTAATTACTAATGGGATATTCACCTCCTGGTAGCAGGAGGAGGCAAAAAACATAACAGCAGAGCTGTTAAATAGCTCTTCCCTTCCCTCCCACTCCAGTCATTTGACCAAAGTTAGGAAGAGAAAGGAAAAGCAAAGGTGCAGAGGTGTTCGAACCTTACAATAACCCAAAACCTGTCTTAAAAGAACAGGGCGGGCCGTGGACTCATCGTGTCAAAAAATAAATACATTTATCAGGTAAGCATACATTTTCTTTTTTTTATGACACAATGAGTCCACGGATCATCTTAATTACTAATGGGATTCAATACCCAAGCTAGAGTACACAGATTATACGTGGGGGAAAAGACAGGAAACCTAAACGGAAGACACCGCTGCTTGAAAAACGGCCTCAGCCAATGACAAATTTGTAGAATTTTGAAAAATAAATGTGAAGAGAGAACCAAGTTGCAGTCTTGCAAATCTGTTCCACAGAAGCTACATTTTAGAATGCCCATGAGTAAGCAACAGCCCTCATGGACGGAGTCGTAACTCTCTCAGGAGGCTGCTGTCCAACAGTCTCATATGCAAAACGTATGATACTCTTCAGCTAAAGAGAAAAACATAATTTATGTAAGAACTTACCTGATCAATTCATTTCTTTCATATTGGAAAGAGTCCATGAGCTAGTGACGTATGGGATATACAATCCTACCAGGAGGGGCAAAGTTTCCAAAATCAAAAAATGCCTACAAATACACCCCTCACCACACCCACAATTCAGTTTAACGAATAGCCAAGAAGTGGGTTGATAAAGAAAGGTGTAAAAAGCCACCAAACCACCAAAAAAAGGGTGGGCCTCATGGACTCTTGCCAATATGAAAGAAATGAATTTATCAGGTAAGTTCTTACATAAATTATGTTTTCTTTCATGTAATTGGCAAGAGTCCATGAGCTAGTGACGTATGGGATAGCAATACCCAAGATGTGGAACTCCACGCAAGAGTCACTAGAGAGGGAGAGATAAAAAATAAAAACATAATTTATGCTTACCTGATAAATTCCTTTCTTCTGTTGTGTGATCAGTCCACGGGTCATCATTACTTCTGGGATATAACTCCTCCCCAACAGGAAATGCAAGAGGATTCACCCAGCAGAGCTGCATATAGCTCCTCCCCTCTACGTCAGTCCCAGTCATTCGACCAAGAATCAACGAGAAAGGAGTAACCAAGGGTGAAGTGGTGACTGGAGTATAATTTAAAAGATATTTACCTGCCTTAAAAACAGGGCGGGCCGTGGACTGATCACACAACAGAAGAAAGGAATTTATCAGGTAAGCATAAATTATGTTTTCTTCTGTTATGTGTGATCAGTCCACGGGTCATCATTACTTCTGGGATACCAATACCAAAGCAAAAGTACACGGATGACGGGAGGGAAAGGCAGGCTCATTATACAGAAGGAACCACTGCCTGAAGAACCTTTCTCCCAAAAATAGCCTCCGAAGAAGCAAAAGTGTCAAATTTGTAAAATTTGGAAAAAGTATGAAGTGAAGACCAAGTTGCAGCCTTGCAAATCTGTTCAACAGAGGCCTCATTCTTAAAGGCCCAAGTGGAAGCCACAGCTCTAGTGGAGTGAGCTGTAATTCTTTCAGGAGGCTGCTGTCCAGCAGTCTCATAGGCTAAACGTATTATGCTACGAAGCCAAAAAGAGAGAGAGGTAGCAGAAGCTTTTTGACCTCTCCTCTGTCCAGAGTAAACGACAAACAAGGAAGAAGTTTGGCGAAAATCTTTAGTTGCCTGCAAGTAGAACTTGAGGGCACGAACTACATCCAGATTGTGTAAAAGACGTTCCTTCTTTGAAGAAGGATTTGGACACAAGGATGGGACAACAATCTCTTGATTGATGTTCCTGTTAGTGACTACCTTAGGTAAGAACCCAGGTTTAGTACGCAGAACTACCTTGTCTGAGTGAAAAATCAGATAAGGGGAATCACAATGTAAGGCTGATAACTCAGAGACTCTTCGAGCCGAGGAAATAGCCATTAAAAACAGAACTTTCCAAGATAACATTTTTATATCAATGGAATGAAGGGGTTCAAACGGAACACCCTGTAAAACGTTAAGAACTAAGTTTAAACTCCATGGTGGAGCAACAGCTTTAAACACAGGCTTGATCCTAGCTAAAGCCTGACAAAAGGACTGGACGTCTGGATTTTCTGACAGACGTCTGTGTAACAAGATGGACAGAGCTGAAATCTGTCCCTTTAATGAACTAGCTGATAAACCCTTTTCTAAACCTTCTTGTAGAAAAGACAGTATCCTAGCGATCCTAACCTTACTCCAGGAGTAACCTTTGGATTCGCACCAGTATAGGTATTTCCGCCATATTTTATGGTAAATCCTTCTGGTAACAGGCTTCCTAGCCTGAATTAGGGTATCAATAACCGACTCAGAAAAACCACGTTTTGATAAAATCAAGCGTTCAATTTCCAAGCAGTCAGCTTCAGAGAAGTTAGATTTTGATGTTTGAATGGACCCTGTATCAGAAGGTCCTGTCTTAGAGGTAGAGACCAAGGCGGACAGGATGACATGTCCACTAGATCTGCATACCAAGTCCTGCGTGGCCATGCAGGTGCTATTAGAATTACTGATGCTCTCTCCTGTTTGATTTTGGCAATCAATCGAGGAAGCAGCGGGAAGGGTGGAAACACATAAGCCATCCTGAAGTTCCAAGGTGCTGTCAAAGCATCTATCAGAACTGCTCCCGGATCCCTGGATCTGGACCCGTAGCGAGGAAGTTTGGCGTTCTGGCGAGACGCCATGAGATCTATCTCTGGTTTGCCCCAACGTCGAAGTATTTGGGCAAAGACCTCCGGATGAAGTTCCCACTCCCCCGGATGAAAAGTCTGGCGACTCAAGAAATCCGCCTCCCAGTTCTCCACTCCCGGGATGTGGATTGCTGACAGGTGGCAAGAGTGAGACTCTGCCCAGCGAATTATCTTTGATACTTCCATCATTGCTAGGGAGCTTCTTGTCCCTCCCTGATGGTTGATGTAAGCTACAGTCGTGATGTTGTCCGACTGAAACCTGATGAACCCCCGAGTTGTTAACTGGGGCCAAGCCAGAAGGGCATTGAGAACTGCTCTCAATTCCAGAATGTTTATTGGAAGGAGACTCTCCTCCTGATTCCATAGTCCCTGAGCCTTCAGAGAATTCCAGACAGCGCCCCAACCTAGTAGGCTGGCGTCTGTTGTTACAATTGTCCAGTCTGGCCTGCTGAATGGCATCCCCCTGGACAGGTGTGGCCGATAAAGCCACCATAGAAGAGAATTTCTGGTCTCTTGATTCAGATTCAGAGTAGGGGACAAATCTGAGTAATCCCCATTCCACTGACTTAGCATGCATAATTGCAGCGGTCTGAGGTGTAGGCGTGCAAAAGGTACTATGTCCATTGCCGCTACCATTAAGCCGATCACCTCCATGCATTGAGCTACTGACGGGTGTTGAATGGAATGAAGGACGCGGCATGCATTTTGAAGCTTTGTTAACCTGTCTTCTGTCAGGTAAATCTTCATTTCTACAGAATCTATAAGAGTCCCCAAGAATGGAACTCTTGTGAGAGGAAAGAGAGAACTCTTCTTTTCGTTCACTTTCCATCCATGCGACCTTAGAAATGCCAGAACTAACTCTGTATGAGACTTGGCAGTTTGAAAGCTTGAAGCTTGAATTAGAATGTCGTCTAGGTACGGAGCTACCGAAATCCCTCGCGGTCTTAGTACCGCTAGAAGGGCACCCAGAACCTTTGTGAAGATTCTTGGAGCCGTAGCCAATCCGAATGGAAGAGCTACAAACTGGTAGTGCCTGTCTAAGAAGGCAAACCATAGATACCGGTGATGATCTTTGTGGATCGGTATGTGAAGGTAAGCATCCTTTAAATCCACTGTGGTCATGTACTGACCCTCTTGGATCATGGGTAAGATTGTCCGAATAGTTTCCATTTTGAACGATGGAACTCTTAGGAATTTGTTTAGAGTCTTTAAATCTAAGATTGGCCTGAAAGTTCCCTCTTTTTTGGGAACCACAAACAGGTTTGAGTAGAACCCTTGTCCTTGTTCCGACCGCGGAACCGGATGGATCACTCCCATTAATAACAGATCTTGTACGCAGCGTAGAAACGCTTCTTTCTTTATCTGGTTTGTTGACAACCTTGACAGATGAAATCTCCCTCTTGGGGGAGATAATTTGAAGTCTAGAAGGTATCCCTGCGATATGATCTCTAGAGCCCAGGGATCCTGAACATCTCTTGCCCAGGTCTGGGCGAAGAGAGAGAGTCTGCCCCCCACTAGATCCGGTCCCGGATCGGGGGCTCTCGGTTCATGCTGTCTTTGGGGCAGCAGCAGGTTTCCTGGCCTGCTTGCTCTTGTTCCAGGACTGGTTAGGCTTCCAGCCTTGCCTGTAACGAGCAACAGCTCCTTCCTGTTTTGGTGCAGTGGAGGTTGATGCTGCTCCTGTTTTAAAGTTCCGAAAGGGACGAAAATTAGACTGTCTAGCCTTAGCTTTGGCTTTGTCTTGAGGTAGGGCGTGGCCCTTACCTCCTGTAATGTCAGCGATAATCTCTTTCAAACCGGGCCCAAATAAAGACTGCCCCTTGAAAGGTATATTAAGTAATTTGGACTTAGAAGTAACATCAGCTGACCAGGATTTTAGCCACAGCGCCCTACGTGCCTGTATGGCGAATCCTGAGTTCTTAGCCGTAAGTTTGGTTAAATGTACTACGGCCTCCGAAATGAAGGAATTAGCTAGTTTAAGGACTCTAAGCCTGTCCGTAATGTCGTCTAGCGTAGATGAACTAAGGTTCTCTTCAAGCGACTCAATCCAAAATGCTGCCGCAGCCGTAATCGGCGCGATACATGCAAGGGGTTGTAATATAAAACCTTGTTGAACAAACATTTTCTTAAGGTAACCCTCTAATTTTTTATCCATTGGATCTGAGAAAGCACAGCTATCCTCCACCGGGATAGTGGTACGCTTAGCTAAAGTAGAAACTGCTCCCTCCACCTTGGGGACCGTTTGCCATAAGTCCCGAGTGGTGGCGTCTATTGGAAACATCTTTCTAAATATTGGAGGGGGTGAGAACGGCACACCGGGTCTATCCCACTCCTTAGTAACAATTTCAGTTAGTCTCTTAGGTATAGGAAAAACGTCAGTACTCGCCGGTACCGCAAAGTATTTATCCAACCTACACAGTTTCTCTGGTATTGCAACGGTGTTACAATCGTTGAGAGCTGCTAAGACCTCCCCTAGTAATACACGGAGGTTCTCCAATTTAAATTTAAAATTTGAAATATCTGAGTCCAATCTGTTTGGATCAGAACCGTCACCCACAGAATGAAGCTCTCCGTCCTCATGCTCTGCGAGCTGTGACGCAGTATCAGACATGGCCCTAGCATTGTCAGCGCACTCTGTTCTCACCCCAGAGTGATCACGCTTGCCTCTTAGTTCTGGTAATTTAGACAAAACTTCAGTCATAACAGTAGCCATATCTTGTAATGTTATCTGTAATGGCCGCCCAGATGTACTAGGCGCCAAAATATCACGCACCTCCCGGGCGGGAGATGCAGGTACTGCCGCGTGAGGCGAGTTAGTCGGCATAACTCTCCCCTCGCTGTTTGGTGAAATTTGTTCACATTGTACAGATTGACTTTTATTTAAAGTAGCATCAATACAGTTAGTACATAAATTTCTATTGGGCTCCACCTTGGCATTGGAACAAATGACACAGATATCTTCCTCTGAGTCAGACATGTTTAACACACTAGCAAAAAACTTACAACTTGGTTATAATCTTTTTTAGCAAAAAACGTACTGTGCCTCAAAGAGGTACTAACGATTAAATGACAGTTGAAATAGTGAACTGAAAAACAGTTATAGCATCAAACTTTAAAACAACAAAACTTTTAGCAAAGGTTTGTTCCTATTAGTAAAATAACAATAATTAAATTTGACATAAAAAATACAAAGCAACGTTTTTATTCACAGTCACTATAAGAATTCTCACAGCTCTGCTGAGAGAATTTACCTCCCTTCAAAGAAGTTTGAAGACCCCTGAGATCTATCAGAGATGAACCGGATCATGCAGGAAAAATAAAAGTAACTGACTGGTATTTTTTGATGCGTAGCAAAGAGCGCCAAAACGGCCCCTCCCTCTCCCACACAGCAGTGAAGAGAAACGAAACTGTCACAAATAAAGCAAAAAAACTGCCAAGTGGAAAATAATGCCCAAATATTTATTCACACAGTACCTCAGCAATGTAAACGATTCTACATTCCAGCAAAAACGTTTAACATGATAAATAGTTATTAAAAAGGATTAGTGACCTTTAACAGAGTAGTTCCGGTGAAATACCATCCCCAGAATACTGAAGTGTATACATACATGTCATTTTAACGGTATGGCAGGATTTTCTCATCAATTCCATTCAGAAAATAAAAACTGCTACATACCTCAATGCAGATTCCTCTGCCCGCTGTCCCCTGATCTGAAGCCTTTACCTCCCTCAGATGGCCGAGAACAGCAATATGATCTTAACTACTCCGGTTAAAATCATAGTAAAAAACTCTGACAGATTCTTCCTCAAACTCTGCCAGAGAAGTAATAACACGCTCCGGTGCTATTTTAAAATAACAAACTTTTGATTGAAGTCATAAAAACTAAGTATAATCACCATAGTCCTCTCACACATCCTATCTAGTCGTTGGGTGCAAGAGAATGACTGGGACTGACGTAGAGGGGAGGAGCTATATGCAGCTCTGCTGGGTGAATCCTCTTGCATTTCCTGTTGGGGAGGAGTTATATCCCAGAAGTAATGATGACCCGTGGACTGATCACACATAACAGAAGAAAACAGCCATTTCCGCTGAAAAAAATTAATCAACAATCCAAATCATAAGTTTAGTCTCATAATTGAAAAGAAAAAACTTAAATTAGAAGCAGAAGAATCAAACTGAAACAGCTGCTTAAAGAACTTTTCTACCAAAAACTGCTTCCGAAGAAGCAAATACATCAAAATGGTAGAATTTAGTAAAAGTATGCAAAGAAGACCAAGTTGCTGCTTTGCAAATCTGATCAACTGAAGCTTCATTCTTAAAAGCCCAAGAAGTGGAAACTCATCTAGTAGAATGAGCTGTAATTCTCTGAGGCGGAGACTGCCCCGCCTCCAAATAAGCTTTGTGAATCTAAAGCTTTAACCAAGATGACAAAGAAATTGCAGAAGCCTTCTGATCTTTCCTGGAACCAGAAAAGATAACAAATAGACTAGAAGTCTTCCTGAAATCTTTAGTAGCTTCAACATAATATTTCAGAGCTCTCACCACATCCAAAGAAAGTAAGGGTCTCTCCAAAGAATTCTTAGGATTAGGACACAAAGAAGGGACAATAATTTCTCTATTAATGTTGTTAGAATTCACAACCTTAGGTAAGAATTTAAATGAAGTCCGCAAAACTGCTTTATCCTGATGAAAAATCAGAAAAGGAGATTCACAAGAGAGAGCAGATAATTCAGAAACTCTTCTAGCAGAAGAGATGGCCAAAAGGAACAACACTTTCCAAGAAAGCAATTTAATGTCCAAAGAATGCATAGGCTCAAATGGAGGAGCCTGTAATGCCTTCAAAACCAAATTAAGACTCCAAGGAGGAGAGATTGATTTAATGACAGGCTTGATACAAACCAAAGCCTGTACAAAACAGTGAATATAAGGAAGTTTAGCAATTTTTCTGTGGAATAAAACAGAAAGAGCAGAGATTTGTCCTTTCAAGGAACTTGCAGACAAACCTTTATCCAAACCATCCTGAAGAAACTGTAAAATTCTAGGAAGTCTAAAAGAATGCCAAGAAAAGTTATGAGAAGAACACCATGAAATGTAAGTCTTCCAAACTCGATAATAAATCTTTCTAGAAATAGATTTATGAGCCTGTAACATAGTATTAATCACTGAGTCAGAGAAACCCCTATGACTAAGCACTAAGCGTTCAATTTCCATACCTTCAAATTTAATGATTTGAGATCCTGATGGAAAAACGGACCTTGAGATAGAAGGTCTGGCTTTAAGGGAAGTGGCCAAGGTTGGCAACTGGACATCCAAACAAGATACGCATACCAAAACCTGTGAGGCCATGCTGGAGCCACCAGCAGCACAAACAATTGCTCCATGATGATTTTGGAGATCACTCTTCGAAGAAGAACTAGAGGCGGGTCCTGAGGATCCCTGGACCTGGACAGGTACCTGGGAAGTTTCTTGTTTAGATGAGATGCCATCAGATCTATTTCTGGAAGCCCCCACATCTGAACAATTTGAGAAAACACATCTGGGTGGAGAGACCATTCTCCTGGATGTAATGTATGACGACTGAGATAATCCGCTTCCCAATTGTCTATACCTGGGATATGAACTGCAGAAATTAGAGAAGAGCTGGATTCCGCCCAAACAAGTATCCGGGATACTTCTTTCATAGCTTGAGGACTGTGAGTCCCACCCTGATAATTGACATATGCCACAGTTGTGACATTGTCTGTCTGAAAACAAATAAACGGTTCTCTCTTCAACAGAGGCCAAAACTGAAGAGCCCTGAGAATCACACAGAGTTCCAAAATATTGATTGGTAATCTCGCCTCTTGAGATTTCCAAACTCCTTGTGCTGTCAGAGATTCCCAAACAGCTCCCCAACCTGAAAGACTTGCATCTGTTGTGATCACAGTCCAGGATGGACGAACGAAAGAGGCCCCTAGAATTATACAATGGTGATCTAACCACCAAGTCAGAGAAAGTCGAACATTGGGATTTAAGAATATCAATTGTGATATCCTTGTATAATCCCTGTACCATTGATTCAGCATACAAAGCTGGAGAGGTCTCATATGAAAACGAGCAAAGGGGATCGCGTCCGATGCTGCAGTCATAAGACCTAAAACTTCCATGTACATAGCTACTGAAGGGAATGACTGAGACTGAAGGTTCCGACAGGCTGCAACCAATTTTAAACGTCTCTTGTCTGTTAGAGACAAAGTCATGAACACTGAATCTATCTGGAAACCTAAAATGGTTACCCTTGTCTGAGGAATCAAAGAACTTTTTGGTAAATTGATCCTCCAACCATGCCTTTGAAGAAATAACACTAGTTGATTTGTGTGAGATTCTGCAGAACGTAAAGATTGAGCAAGTACCAAGATATCGTCCAAATAAGGGAACAGCACAATACCCCGCTCTCTGATTACAGAAAGTAGGGCACCGAGAACCTTTGAAAAGATTCTTGGAGCTGTCGCTAGGCCAAAAGGAAGAGCAACAAATTGGTAATGCTTGTCTAGAACTGATAGTGATCCGGATGAATCGGAATATGAAGATATGCATCCTGTAAGTCTATTGTGGACATATAATGCCCTTGCTGAACAAAAAGGCAGAATAGTCCTTAGTTACCATTTTGAAAGTTGGAACTCTTACATATTGATTCAAAATCTTTAGATCCAGAACTGGTCTGAATGAATTTTCTTTCTTTGGTACAATGAATAGATTTAAATAAAACCCCAGACCCTGTTCCTGAAACGGAACTGGCATGATTACCCCTGATAACTCCAGGTCTGAAACACACTTCAGGAAAGCCTGAGCCTTTTTCTGGGTTCGCTGGAATGCATGAGAGAAAGAAATCTCACAGGTGGTCTTACTCTGAAACCTATTCTGTACCCCTGAGAGACAATACTCTGAATCCAATGATTTTGGACTTAATTGATCCAAACATTTTTGAAAAATTTTAATCTGCCCCCTACCAGCTGAGCTGGAATAAGGGGCGCACCCTCATGCGGACTTGGGGTCTGGCTTTGATCTCTTGAATGGCTTGGATTTATTCCAAATTGAGGAAGGATTCCAATTGAAAACAGATTCCTTTGGGGAAGGATTACATTTTTGTTCCTTATTATGTCGAAAGGAACAAAAATGGTTAGAAGCTTTAGATTTGCCCTTAGGTTTTTATCCTGAGGCAAAAAGGCTCCCTTCCCCCCCAGTGACAGTTGAAATTATTGAATCCAACTGAGAACCAAATAATTACCTTGGAAAGTAAGAGATAGCAATCTGGACTTAGAAGTCATATCAGCATTCCAAGATTTAAGCCATAAAGCTCTTCTAGCTAAAATAGCTAAATACATATATATAACATCAATTTTGATTATATCAAAAATGGCATCACAAATGAAATTATTAGCATGCTGCATTAATTAAACAATGCTAGACAAATCATGATCCGATACTTGTTGCGCTAAAGTCTCCAACCAAAAAGTTTAAGCAGCTGCAACATCAGCCAAAGAAATTGCAGGCCTAAGAAGATGACCTGAATATAAATAAGCCTTCCTTAGATAAGATTCAAGTTTCTTATCTAAAGGATCTTTAAAAGAAGTACTATCTTCAGTAGGAATAGTAGTACGTTTAGCAAGAGTAGAGATAGCCCCATCAACTTTGGGGATCTTTTCCCAAAACTCCAATCTAAAAGTTGGCAAAGGATACCATTTTTTAAACCTTGAAGAAGGAATAAAAGTAGTACCAGGCCTATTCCATTCCTTAGAAATCATATCTGAAATAGCATCAGGAACTGGAAAAACCTCTGGAATAACCACAGGTGGTTTATAAACAGAATTTAAATGTTTACTAGTTTTAATATCAAGAGAACTAGTTTCCTTTATATCTAATATAATCAACACTTCTTTTAATAAAGAGCGAATATACTCCATTTTAAATAAATAAGAGGATATGTCAGTGTCAATATCTGAGGCAGGATCTTCTGAATCAGATAGATCCTCATCAGAGAAAGATAAATCAGTATGTTGCCGGTCATTTGAAATTTCATCAACTCTATGAGAAGTTTTAAAAGACCTTTTACGATTATTAGAAGGCGGAATAGCAGACAAAGCCTTCTGAATAGAATCAGAAATAAATTCTTTTAAATTTACAGGTATATCTTGTGCATTAGATGTTGAGGGAACAACAACAGGTAATGAACTACTACTCATGGATATATTTTCTGCAGGTAAAAGTTTATCATAACAACTATTACAAACCACAGCTGGAGGTAGAGTCTCCACAAGTTTACAACAAATGCACTTAGCTTTGGTAGAACCGTTATCAGGCAGCAGGGATCCAGCAGTAAATTCTGAGACAGGATCAGATTGAGACATCTTGCAAATGTAAAAGAAAAAAACAACATATAAAGCAAAATTATCAATTTCCTTATATGGCAGTTTCAGGAATGGGAAAAAATGCAAACAGAATAGCCCTCTGACATAGAAAAAAGGCCAGAGGCAAAAGGAATGGGGTCTTAAATAATGAAAATATTTGGCGCCAAGTATGACGCAAACAAACAGAAAAATATTTTTTGGCGCCAAAAACGTCCGGAAACAAAACATCACAGATGACGCAACCTTGTGAAGGACTCGGCGTCAACTAAGACGCTGGAAATGACGAATTTACGTCAACGAACGTAACTTCGCGCAAAAAAAATCTTGCGCCAAAAATTACGCAATAAATTTTGGCATTTTGCGCCCTTGCGAGCCTAATTCTGCTCGCAATTTGAAAAAGAGACTATACCCCAGGTAAGAAATAATTTTGCATAAAAAAAGCATTTCCCAGATATGAAACTGTCTGCAAAAAAAGGAAATACACTGAAAACCTGAATCATGGCAAATATAAGTACAATACATATATTTAGAACTTTATATTAATACATAAAGTGCCAAACAATAGCTGAGAGTGTCTTAAATAAAAGAAAACATACTTACCAAAGACACTCATCCACATATAGCAGATAGCCAAACCAGTACTGAAACGGTTATCAGTAGAGGTAATGGAATATGAGAGTATATTGTCGATCCGAAAAGGGAGGTAGGAGATGAATCTCTACGACCGATAACAGAGAACCTATGAAATAGATCCCGTGAGGAAAACCATTGCATTCAATAGGTAATACTCCCTTCACATCCCTCTGACATTCACTGTACTCTGAGAGGAATTGGGCTTTAAAATGCTGAGAAGCGCATGTCAACGTAGAAATCTTAGCACAAACTTACTTCACCACCTTCATAGGAGGCAAAGTTTGTAAAAACTGAATTGCAGGTGTGGTGAGGGGTGTATTTGTAGGCATTTTGAGGTTTGGGAAACTTTGCCCCTCCTGGTAGGATTGTATATCCCATACGTCACTAGCTCATGGACTCTTGCCAATTACATGAAAGAAAAGAAGTTACCGTAGTATTCTGTCCCTTACGTTTTCCTGAAAAAAAAAAATCACAAACAAGGAAAACGACTGACAAAATTCCTTAGCCACCTACAGGTAAAGCTGTAAAGCACGGACCACGTCCAAATTGTCGTTCCTTCTGCGAAGAAGGATTAGGACACAAGAAAAGAACTGATTCCTGATTAATGTTCCAATCGGAAAAAACTTAGGAAGAAATTGGTACGTAAAACTACCTTATCTGAATGGAAAATAAGATAAGGAGACTCATACTGTAATGCCGAGAGTTCCGACACTCTCCGAGCAGAAGAAATAGCAACAAGAAATAAAACTTTCCAAGATATCAACTTAATATCTAAGGAATGCATAGGCTCAAACGGAGCCCCTTCTTTTTTTTTTTTTTTTACTTTTAGAACTAAAGTCAGACTCCATGGAGGAGTAACTGGTTTGAACACAGGCCTGATCAAATAATTGTACATCTGGGACATCTGCCAGACGTTTGAGTAACAAAAAAGACAAAGCAGAAATATGACCCTTTAGGGAACTTGTCGATAGACTTTAGAGCTTTTTAGTTGAACACAAGCCTCCTTACTTCCAAGGATAGCAATACATGGTTCAATACAAAGTACCAGCACCTGGGGTTGGACTTGAACTCTCAACCTTCTGCTTTTAAAGCAGCTGTGCCAGCCACTAAGCTATGCCAGAGAGACCCTTCTCCAAACCCACTTGGAAAAAGAAAAAATCTAGGAATCCTAAGTCTACTCCCTGAGGAGCCCTTGGATTCGCACCAATAGATATTTACGCCATATCCTATGGAAAATCTTTCCAGTTACAGGATTACGAGCCTGAATCATGGTCACTACGACCGAGACAGAAAAGCCCAGCTGGGAAAAAATTAAGTGTTCAATCCCCAAGCAGTCCGCTTCAGAGAAAACGGTCCTTACTCAACGGAAGACTCCAAAGTGGCAGAGATGACATTGTCACCAGATCTGCATACCAAATTCTGCGAGGCCAAGTCGGGCCAATTAGGATCACCGAAGCCCCCTTCTGCTTGATTCGAGCAATGACCCAAGAAGAAAAACGGAGGAAATAGGTATGCGAGACTGAAGGTCCAAGAAACCGCCAGAGTATCAATCAGCTCCGCCTGGGGACCCCTGGACCTCGACCCGTGTCTTGGGAACTTGGTTCTGTCGAGATGTCATGAGATCCAATTACGGCTGACCCCACCTGAGAATTAGGCCGGAGAACACTTCCGGATGGAGTTCCCACTCCCCCGGATGAAAGGTGTGCCTGCTCAGAAAGTCCGCCTCCCAGTTGTCCACCCCTGGGATGTGGATCGCCGACGGGTAACAAGAATGGGCCTCCACCCACTCAAATATCTTGGTTACCTCTCATCACTAAGGAACTCCTCGCTCCTCCCTGATGACTAATGTAAACCACTGAAGTTATGTTGTCCGACTGGAACCTGATAAACTGGACCAAGGCTAACTGAGGCCAGGCCAGAAGAGCATTGAAGATTGCTCTCAGCTCCAGGATGTTTATAGGAAGAACAGACTCTGACAGAGTACAGACTCCCTGAACCATTAGGGAACCCCAGACCGCTCCCCACCCTGGAAGCATGGCATCTGTTGTCACAACAACCCAAGATGGCTTGTGAAAGCAGGCTCCCTGGGAAAGATGATCCAGAGACAACTACCATTGAAGAGAATCCCTTGTCTTTGTCTCCTCTCCAGTAGTATTTAAGGAGACAAATCCGCATAATCTCCGTTTCATTGCCTGAGCATACTGAACTGTAGGGATCTGAGATGGAACCGAGCAAACAGGATGATGTCCATTGCCACTATCCTCAGCCCGAGAAACTCCATGCACTGAGCCACTGATGGCCGCAAAGTGGTCTGAAGGGCTGAAGAATCGAAAATTTTTAATTTCCTGACTGCTGTCAGAAAAATCTTGACCAATAAGGAATCTATTACGGTTCCCAAAAAGAACCCTTGACTTTGGAACTAAGTAACTCTTTCCGCAATTTTACCTTCCACTTGTGAAACCACAAGAAGGATGATACCGTGTCCGACAGGGATCTTGCTCGTTGTAAGGATGGCGCCTGGACTAGGATGTCTTCCAGATAGGGCGCCAATGAAATGCCCCTGAACTCTTGATAAAATCCTGGAAGCTGTGGCAAGACCGAAGGAAAGAGACACAAATTGGCAGATTTTGACTAGCAAGGTAAACCTTAGGAACTTGTGATGATCCCTGTAAAAGGGAACATACAGATATGTGTCCTTTAACTCCACGGTTGTCATAAATTGACTTTCTTGGATCAAAGGAAGAATGGAACGAATAGTTTCCATTTGAGAAATTTGTTTAGACCTTTGAGATCTAAAATAGGTCTGAAGGTTCCCTCTTATTCGGAATATATACTACTGTATTAGCAACACAGCGATTTCCCTACAGTATGGGAAAAACAGACAATACAACAGATATCGCTTAAAGGATCCTATGAAAGCGATGTCTGGAGAATAACTCCAGATGAAGTTTGTGAGGAAGCACAGGGCATTGCATGTGTGGGCTATAAAAATTGTTTGTACATTTGCGAGAAAATAATTTATTAATTTATTAATCTTTGTAAAGATTGCTGCCTCAGCAAATCCCCTCTACACCTCAGCTTAACGCAGCTGAGGTGCCTGTCAGCCCATCCGCACCAAATTCTGCTGCAACAGAAGCGCTGCTCTAAGCGCCAAAACCTTAAACTAAACAGCCTCCGTCCTTTCCACAGAACCGGAAAAAGAGGAACAGCTGCGCAACTAAATTGGCGCCACATAAGTACCGCCCATCGTGGGCGTATCAGTAACCCTCTGTCACCATTACCAGTGTTATAAATAATTGCGTAGTTCGCTATTTTTAAAATACAAAACCCCCTACGCACTGAGCCTGCTCTAATGCTCATGTAGCAGTGCCCAAACCCGTAAAAGTCAACATGTAATCTCCCGGTCGGTTAAAATTATGTTATGAAACGCCGGGAGATGAGGGTCATGTCGCCTTCAGCCCCAGTGTCTGCGTCTAAGTTTACTTAGTATCTCCTAACACAATAGGAGAATCTATCAATCTTAATGAGGCTTAATAGAATAATAAAGCCCAAACTGTCAAAGTGTCCCCTAATACAATAGGAGAATCTATTCCTGAATGATAATAAGGATTTAATAAAATAATACAGTGCCCAAACTTTTTTCTGAGATTCCCTTCTATCCCCAGACAAAAAGTTAGCACTTACCTCATCTTCTGCCTGACAGCAAGATCCCAGGTTTAAGAGGTCCTCTCCCTCCTATTGACCTGTGGAAAACAAGGCATGCTGAGTAATCCTTTTCCTCAGACTAAGGCATACAGGGCAGCAAAACACATGGGAGGCGCAGTGAGAATTATGTCCCACAAGTTCCCATTGCTCTAAAGCCACCAATACTCTACTGAAAAGACTGATATGGACTACGGCTACACCCTAGGACAAAGCAGCACAATCTTGTACTACTTTAAAAATAATAAACTCTTGATTGAAGAATTTAATCTAACACCTCACTTTACCTCTTCCTATCACTAACGTAGGCAAAGAGAATGACTGGAGTTGGAGGGAAGGGAGGAGCTATTTAACAGCTCAGCTGTGGTGCTCTTTGCCTCCTCCTGTTGACCAGGAGGTGAATATCCCATTAGTAAATAAGATGATCCGTGGACTCATTGTGTCATAAAAAAGAAACCTGCATGGTTGTGCATTCTTTATCCCTCACCTGGACCTGGCAAAGATGACATCATACACGGACTGCTCCTGCTTGGAGAGAGTCAGGCGATGCAGCTCACTGCGCCTCTGGGGAAGCACAACCTGTGTGTAAGAAAGATCACATGTCACAATCAGAGAGGGGAGGGTGAGAGAGGAAGGAGGAGGAGTGCTGCCCAGTACAGCAGACAGGGATTAGGAAGGAGAGCTGAGAAATCGTAAAGACAGAATAAAGGTGCATTATTCACTAGTGGTCTCCCCTAGTCACGCTTTTGGATAATGCTACATCGGATTAACCTTTGCATTGGTCAGCCGTCCTTACACCAGGCTCTCTATAGACATGCCAGGGTTAAAGAACTACAGCAAATCATGCTATTGCCATGTGTACCAGTCAGTTGTCTCTATACCAGAGCTTCCCCATGTGTATCAGTCAGTTGTCTCTATACCAGAGGTCTCCCCATGTGCATCAGTCAGTTGTCTCTTTAACAGAGGTCTCCCCATGTGTATCAGTCAGTTGTCTCTATACCAGATGTGCCCCCATGTGTATCAGTCAGTTGTCTCTATGCCAGAGGCCTCCCCATGTGTATCAGTCAGTTGTCTCTATGCCAGAGGCCTCCCCATGTGTATCAGTCAGTTGTCGCTATACCAGAGGTCTCCCCATGTGTATCAGTCAGTTATCTCTATACCAGGGGTCTCCCCATGTGTATCAGTCAGTTATCTCTATACCAGAGGTCTTCCCATGTGCATCAGTTAGTTCTCTCTATACCAGAGGTCTCCCCATGTGTATCAGTCCGTTCTCTCTATACCAGAGGTCTCCCCATGTGTATCAGTCAGTTATCTCTATACCAGAGGTCTTCCCATGTGCATCAGTTAGTTCTCTCTATACCAGAGGTCTCCCCATGTGTATCAGTCCGTTCTCTCTATACCAGAGGTCTCCCCATGTGTATCAGTCAGTTATCTCTATACCAGAGGTCTCCCCATGTGTATCAGTCAGTTCTCTCTATACCAGAGGTCTCCCCATGTGTATCAGTCCGTTCTCTCTATACCAGAGGTCTCCCCATGTGTATCAGTCAGTTATCTCTATACCAGAGGTCTCCCCATGTGTATCAGTCAGTTATCTCTATACCAGAGGTCTCCCCATGTGTATCAGTCAGTTATCTCTATACCAGTGGTCTCCCCATGAGTATCAGTCAGTTATCTCTATACCAGAGGTCTCCCCATGTGTATCAGTCAGTTGTCTCTAAACCAGAGGTCTCCCCATGTGCATCAGTCAGTTATCTCTATACCAGAGGTCTCCCCGTGTGTATCAGTCAGTTGTGTCTATACAAGAGGTTTCCCTATGTGTATCAGTCAGTTCTCTCTATACCAGAAGTCTAACCATGTGTATCAGTCAGTTATCTCTATACCAGATGTCTCCCCACTTTTCTCAGTACCAGAGGTCTCCCTAAATGGTCCATCTGGTCCTTGGTTCTACGCAATAAAAGACTCTTGGTCAGGATGTTCAGACGCTCTCCTCCTTTCTTACTGCCATTATCAACCTGATTCTTCCATAATTTATATTCATCAAATGGGGAGCAGCGTAGAAAACTGTAAGATTAGAAAGACCAAAGTTACACCTTCATAGAGCACACGTACGTACATGTCTCCCTGTACCCCACTGAGAGCCTTGCTCTTAAAAAGAATAAAGTATTTAGTGCAGGATCATGCTCACTGCCTTAATCTTGCTACTCCCCCCCTGGATCATGCTTACTGCCCTCGTCTTTCTTACCCACCCCCAACTGATCATGCTCGCCGACCTTGTCTTGTTCTCCCTGGATAATGCTCACTGCCCTCGTCTTGCTCTCACCGGATCACACTCACGGCCCTTGTGTTGCTCTCACCGGAACACACTCACGGCCCTCGTTTTGCTCTCATCGGATAATACTCACGGCCCTCGTTTTGCTCTCACGTGATCATACTCAAGGCCCTTGTCTTGCTCTCACTGGATCATACTCACTGCCCTCATCTTGCTCTCCCCGGATCATACTTACTGCCCTCATCTTGCTCTCCCCGGATCATACTTACTGCCCTCATCTTGCTCTCCCCAGATCATACTCACTGCCTTTGTTTTGCTCTCCCCGGATCATACTCACTGCCCTTGTTTTGCTCTCCCCGGATCATACTCACTGCCCTTGTTTTGCTCTCCCCGGATCATACTCACTGGCCTAGTTTTGCTCTCCCCGGATCATACTCACTGCCCTAGTTTTGCTCTCCCCGGATCATACTCACTGCCCTAGTTTTGCTCTCCCCGGATCATACTCACTGCCTTCGTCTTGCTCGCCCCGGATCATACTAGCTGCCCTTGTCTTGCTCGCCCCGGATCATACTCGCTGCCCTTGTCTTGCTCGCCCCGGATCATACTCGCTGCCCTTGTCTTGCTCACCCCGGATCATACTCGCTGCCCTAGGTTTGCTCTCCCGGGATCATACTCACTGCCCTCGTCTTGCTCTCACCGGATCATACTCACTGCCCTTGTCTTGCTCTCCACCGGATCACACTCATGCACTTGTCTTGCTCTCACCGGATCACACTCATGCACTTGTCTTGCTCTCACCGGATCACACTCGTTGCCCTTGTCTTGTTCTCACCGGATCATACTCACTGCCGTTGTCTTGCTCTCACCGGATAATACTCACTGCCCTTGTCTTGCTCTCACAGATCATACTCGCTGCCCTTGTCTTGCTCCCATCGGATTATACTCCCTGCCCTTGTCTTGCTCTCACCGGATAATACTCACTGCGCTTGTCATGTTCTCACCGGATAATACTCACTGCCCTTGTCTTGTTCTCACCGGATCATACTCACTGCCCTCGTCTTGCTCTCACTGGATAATACTCACTGCCTTTGTCTTGTTCTCACCGGATTATACTCACTGCCCTCGTCTTGCTCTCACTGGATAATACTCACTGCCCTTGTCTTGTTCTCACCGGATTATACTCACTGCCCTAGTCTTGTTCTCACCGGATCATACTCACTGCCCTCGTCTTGTTCTCACCGGATAATACTCACTGCCCTTGTCTTGCTCTCACCGGATAATACTCACTGCCCTTGTCTTGTTCTCACCGGATAATACTCACTGCCCTTGTCTTGCTCTCACTGGATAATACTCACTGCCCTTGTCTTGCTCTCACTGGATAATACTCACTGCCCTTGTCTTGTTCTCACCGGATTATACTCACTGCCCTTGTCTTGCTCTCACCGGATAATACTCACTGCCCTTGTCTTGTTCTCACCGGATTATACTCACTGCCCTAGTCTTGTTCTCACTGGATCATACTCACTGCCCTCGTCTTGTTCTCACCGGATAATACTCACTGCCCTTGTCTTGTTCTCACCGGATTATACTCACTGCCCTTGTCTTGCTCTCACCGGATAATACTCACTGCCCCTGTCTTGTTCTCACCGGATTATACTCACTGCCCTAGTCTTGTTCTCACCGGATTATACTCACTGCCCTCGTCTTGTTCTCACCGGATAATACTCAGTGCCCTTGTCTTGTTCTCACCGGATCATACTCACTGCCCTTGTCTTGTTCTCACCGGATAATACTCAGTGCCCTTGTCTTGTTCTCACCGGATTATACTCACTGCCCTAGTCTTGTTCTCACCGGATTATACTCACTGCCCTCGTCTTGTTCTCACCGGATAATACTCAGTGCCCTTGTCTTGTTCTCACCGGATCATACTCACTGCCCTTGTCTTGCTCTCACCGGATAATACTCACTGCCCTTGTCTTGTTCTCACCGGATAATACTCACTGCCCTTGTCTTGCTCTCACTGGATAATACTCACTGCCCTTGTCTTGTTCTCACCGGATAATACTCACTGCCCTCGTCTTGTTCTCACAGGATTATACTCACTGCCCTCGTTTTGTTCTACCCAGATCCATGATCCTTTCTCCCTTGTCCCCTACAGCCTCCATGGTGTGACCCATTCTTACTGCATTTTTAAATGGCACAAGAAACACAAAGTTTTTCTTCCATGATTCAGACAGAAGAGCCAATTTTAAAAATGTCCAATTTACTTCTATTACCAAATGTGCTTTGTGCTCATGTTATTCTTTGATGAAGAGAAATCTAGATAGGTAGCGTGCACATGGCCTGGTGCACTATATGACAGGAAAGAGTGCTCTTGCATTGTATGCTCTATCTGAATCATGAAAGAAAATGTTTGGGTTTCATGCCCCTTTAATAGATAATCACTTACTGCAACAGAGAATACATGTCCCTTTAATAGATAATCACTTACCGCAATAGAGAATACATGTCCCTTTAATAGATATTCACTTACCGCAATAGAGAATACTTCTCCCTTTAATAGATAATCACTTACCGCAATAGAGAATACATCTCCCTTTAATAGATAATCACTTACCGCAATAGAGAATACTTGTCCCTTTAATAGATAATCACTTACCGCAATAGAGAATACATCTCCCTTTAATAGATAATCACTTACCGCAATAGAGAATACATGTCCCTTTAATAGATAATCACTGCAATAGAGAATACATGTCCCTTTAATAGATAATCACTTACCGCAATAGAGAATACATGTCCAGGAGGTTATTTTGGATTGGAGTCCCTGTCACGGCCCAGCGGGATCCGGCTCTCAGTTTGCAAACAGCAATTGAAGTCTGCACCTTGGGATTTTTAATATTGTGAGCTTCATCCAGAATAATGCGGGCCCAGGCCAAGCGCAGGAGCGGAGAGGAAGCTGCAGATTTATCCTAAAGGATAAAGAGGATTAGAGTGAGCAGAATAACAGATTAGCATGTGCACAAGTAGATTAGCATGTGCGCAAACAGATTAGCATGTGCGCAAACAGATTAGCATGTGCGCAAACAGATTAGCATGTGGACAAGTAGATTAGCATGTGCGCAAACAGATTAGCATGTGCACAAGTAGATTAGCATGTGCGCAAACAGATTAGCATGTGCGCAAACAGATTAGCATGTGGACAAGTAGATTAGCATGTGCGCAAACAGATTAGCATGTGCGCAAACAGATTAGCATGTGCGCAAACAGATTAGCATGTGCGCAAACAGATTAGCATGTGCGCAAACAGATTAGCATGTGCGCAAACAGATTAGCATGTGCGCAAACAGATTAGCATGTGCGCAAACAGATTAGCATGTGGACAAGTAGATTAGCATGTGGACAAGTAGATTAGCATGTGCGCAAACAGATTAGCATGTGCGCAAACAGATTAGCATGCGCGCAAATAGATTAGCATGTGCGCAAATAGATTAGCATGTGCGCAAACAGATTAGCATGTGCGCAAACAGATTAGCATGTGCGCAAATAGATTAGCATGTGCGCAAATAGATTAGCATGTGCGCAAATAGATTAGCATGTGCGCAAATAGATTAGCATGTGCGCAAACAGATTAGCATGTGCACAAATAGATTAGCATGTGCGCAAACAGATTAGCATGCGCGCCAACGGATTAGCATGTGCGCAAACGGATTAGCATGTGCACAAACGGATTAGCATGTGCACAAATAGACTAGTGAGTCTCATAATCTGCAAAGTAGCAAAACATTCTGATCTTTTCTTATTATTTAGGTAGCAGTAAATAAGTTTTATATTCTGTATTTTCTGTGCTTCTGGAACAAGGGTTACTAAAAGCAGACAAAGAGGGCATTGGAGCAAACACCTTTCATGAAACTTCCTTGAAAAACTCCAAGAATAAGACATCTAACTTAAAGGGGCATTAAATAAAAATGTAACTCACTATGTGCTGTTTAATTATACATTAACAGCTTTGTAATGGACTCTACCTTGCCTGCTTTTCCTGTAGTTGCAGCGTTATTAAAGGGAATGGAACAGAATAGGCAGGAAGGGGAGAAGCCACACAGCTTAAGTCATGTTTTAGGATTTGAGTTTTACTTTGTATCTGCCACTAGAGTGATCCAAGAAAACCCCTTTATGTTTAAAGGGACAGTTAACACCTTGAGATTTTTATATAAAATGTTTATGTGTAATGAAACTACTTTGCAATATCTTTTCATTATTTATTTTTGTCCCTTTAAATGTAATTTAGCTGTGAAAATGTAGCAATTTCTAATACTCATAACTTGAAATGCACCCGATAACTATTCAAGGCTAACCTGCTACATATCTGTACCTAATTGGTTTTAACTGATAATGACTGCAAATAACATAATTTATGCTTACCAGATAAATTCCTTTCCTTCCGGATAGGGAAAGTCCACAGCTTCATTCCTTACTGTTGGGAAATTCAACACCTGACCACCAGGAGGAGGCAAAGACACCTCAGCCAAAGGCTTAAATACCCCTCCCACTTCCTCATAACCCCAGTCCTTCTGCCAAGGGAACAAGGAAAGTAGAAGAAATATCAGGGTTTAAATGGTGCCAGAAGAAAAATAAATAATAATAATAGTGAGCAACCCCAAAAAAGAGACACACCGGCGGGGGCCGTGGACTCTCCCTATCCGGAAGGAAAGGAATTTATCTGGTAAGCATAAATTGTGTTTTCCTTCCTAAGATAGGGAGAGTCCACGGCTTCATTCCTTACTGTTGGGAAAACTATACCCAAGCTCCAGAGGGAACAAAAATAGGAGGCAAACCCTATTCTCAGGGCACCACAGCCTGCAAAACTGTTATCCCGAAAACTGCTTTAGCCGAAGCAAACACATCCAACTTGTAAAATTTAGAAAAGTATGTAAGGAGGACCAGGTCGCTGCCTTACAAATCTGATCCATAGAGGCCTCGTTCTTAAAGGCCTAGGAGGAAGCCACTGCTCTAGTGGAATGAGCTGTTATCCTCTCAGGAGGCTGATGTCCTGCTGTCTCATAAGCTAGGCGGATGACACTCCTCAACCATAAAGATAGAGGAGTCGTAGTGGCCTTATGCCCTTTACGCTTCCCTGAATAGACAATAAATAAAGAGGAAGATTGTCTAAACTCCTTGGTAGCCTGAAGATAAAACTTCAAGGCCCGAACCACACCCAAATTATGAAGCAACCGTTTTTCGATGAAGAAGGATTAGGACACAAGGAAGGAACAACAATTTATTGATCGATGTTGCGATCTGATACTACCTTAGGAAGAAAACCTAATTTAGTACGCAAAACTGCCTTATCTGCGTGAAAAACAAGATAAGGGGACTTGCATTGCAAAGGAGAGATTTCAGAGAGTCGATAGCCAGCAAAAAGAGAACCTTCCAAGATAACAATTTAATGTCAACAGAATGCAGATGCTCAAAGGGAGACTGTTGCAAAACACGAAGAACTAGATTTAAGCTCCAAGGAGGAGCCCCAGATCTAAACACAGGTCTGATCCTAATCAGAGCCTTAACAAAGGACTGCACATCTAGAAGCTCAGCCAGTCTCTTGTGCAATAGAACTGAAAGGGCCGAAATCTGTCCCCTCAGGGAACTAGCCGACAGACCCTTCTCCAGTCCGTCCTCGAAAAAAGATAATATCCTGGCAACCTTAACCTTGTGCCAGGAAAACCCACGCTCTTCACACCAGTACAAGTAAGTCCTCCACACTTTATGGAAGATACGCTGCTTAACTGGTTTACGAGCTTGAATAAGAGTATCAATAACACTCTCAGAAAAACCTATCTTGGCTAAGACTAAGTGTTCAATCTCTACGCAGTCAGCCTCAGAGAATCTAGATTTTGATGAAAAAAAAAAAAACCTTGTGACAGCAGATCCCTGCGACAAGGTAACCTCCACGACCTCGACCTGTACCTGGGTAACTTGGTATTGAGACGAGACGCCATGAGATCCATCTCCAGCGTCCCCCATCTGTTGCATATTTCTGCAAACACCTTGGGATGGAGAGACCATTCCCCTGGGTGAAAGGATTGCCTGCTTAGAAAATCCGCTTCCCAGTTGTCCACACCCGGAATGTGGATCGCTGACAGCGAGCAGCTGTGGGCCTCTGCCCATTCCAGGATCCAAGATACTTCCTTCATCGCTAAGGAGCTTCTCGTTCCCCCCTGATGGTTGATGTAGGGAACCAAGGTTATGTTGTCCGATTGGAATCTGATAAACTGGGACGAACCCAGAAGGGGCCAAGCCTTCAAGGCGTTGAAGATTGCCCGTAGTTCCAATATATTGAAAGGAAGGGAGGACTATTCCTGAGTCCACAGTCCCTCTGCCTTCTTGGCACCCCAAACAGCTCCCCATCCGGATAGGTTTGAGTCTGTAGTCACAATCTCCCAGGAAGGTCTTAAGAAGCACGTCCCTTGGGACAAATTATCTGGACAGAGCCACCAAGAGAGCGATTCTCTCGACTGGCTGTCTAATATGATCTGTTGGGACACATCTGAATCATCGCCGTTCCACTGCCTCAGCATACATAGTTGTAGAGGCCTGAGCCGGAATCTGGGAATGATGCCCATGCAGGACACCATGAGACCAATCATCTCCATACACTGAGCCCAGAAATTCCACTCTGGTATTGGGATGAGAGAACTCTTTTTTAAGTTTATCTTCCAACCATGTGATTCAAGAAGACTGAGAAGAGACTCTGAGTGTACCTCCGCAAGACGAAAGGATGGCGCCTGCACCAGAATATCGTCTAAGTATGGGGCTACTGCAATACCCTGGGTTCTGGCAACAGCTAGAAGAGCCCCCAGGACCTTTGTAAAGATTCTTGGAGCAGTAGCTAGGCCAAACAGAAGTGATCCAGAAATGCAAACCTCAGGAACTGAAAGTGTTCCCTGTGTTCCAATACACAGGGAACACTTTCAGTTCCTGAGGTTCTCAGCGTCCCTTCTTTCAAGATGGAAACGGTACAGTCCATTCTTCCTCTAGTGCAGGAAGGACAGTTTATGACCACTATAGACCTGAAGGATGCATACCTTCATGTTCCAATACATGAAGGTATGCACCCTTCAGGTCTATAGTGGTCATAAACTGTCCTTCCTGCACTAGAGGAAGAATGGACCGTACCGTCATCATCTTGAAAGAAGGGATGCTGAGAAACTTATTCAAGCACTTGAGGTCCAGAATCGGGCGGAAAGTTCCCTCCTTCTTTGGGACCACAAAAAGGTTTGAATAGAACCCCAAACCTCTTTCTTAAATCTCCTAGAGAGAACAGGTCCCGAACACACCCTAGAAAGGCTTCCCTCTTTTCTATTCTTGCAGACAGGTTCGAGAGTAGGAATCTGCCCCTTGGCGGGTGAGATTTGAAGCCTATCTTGTATCCCTGAGATATGACCTCCAGGACCCAAGGATCCTGAATTTCCCGGAACCAAACGTCTGAAAACAGAGACAGTCTGCCCCCTATATGATCTGATCCCTCGGGGGCTGCCCCTTCATGCCAACTTGTTATCGGCGGGCTTCTTACTCTGTTTAGATTTATTCCAGGACTGAGCTTCCAAATGCTCTTGGACTGTTCTGGCTTAGGAGAGGATTTCTGTGGTTGAGACTTGTCAGAACCAAAGGAATGAAAATTAGAGGATTTTCGTCCCTTAGACTTGTTCTTCTTATCCTGCGGTAGGAAGGCTCCTTTGCCTCCGGTAACCGTAGAAATAATAGTCCAGCCCTGGACCAAAGAAAATCTTCCCCTTGAAGGGGAGCGAAAGGAGTCTGGACTTAAAAGTCATATCAACAGACCAAGTCTTTAACCAGAGTGCCCGTCGGGCTAGGACAGCAAAGCCAGATGCCTTCGCATTTAAGCGAATGATCTGCATGATCGCATCACAGATAAAAGAATTAGCAATTCTCAGAGCCTTAATTCTGTCCTGAATATCCTCAAGTGGAAACTCCACCCCGATAAGTTCCGACAGAGAATCACACCATTAGGTAGATGCTCCAGTAACCGCGGAAACTGCCGCCGCCGGTTGGAAGAGAAAGCCCGTATGCTGAAACATTTTTCTAAGGAAAGTTTCCATTTTCTTATCCATCGGCTCTCTGAACGAAGAACTATTCTCTAACGGGATAGTAGTACGTTTAGCAAGCTTGGAGATAGCGCCATCCACTTTCAGTGAATCCGGTACCGCAAACAACTTCTTAAAAGTAGACGAGGGGGAAAAGGAAGAACCAATTCTATCCCATCCTATTGCTGGTTTGAAACATTGTTGCTGTACTATGGACCCTGTATAAGTGAATAAAGGTTTTTTATTAACCATTTGGAGGCTGGAAATCTTTTTGAATCTTGCCCACAGAGGTTAACTCATCTTCAGATAGCTGAGACATCATGGCTACATCCGAATAATATTTAGATGACTCTGGGTCAGGAGAACTATTTTTAACCTCTCTCTTGCATAAGTTAGAGCAAGGTAAGGCACTTAGGGCCGCAGACACCGCCGTTTGTAACTGTGGGGCAAAGTCCGCAGGGAGAAGGCCCCCTCCAGATGGAGGATTACGCGTGCCACCTGGGACTGCGTGTGGAGTGGACAATGTAGTAAGGGTAGTAATCTCACGGGACGTAGAGTCCTGAGATGTTGACGGTTCAGAGGGACTAATAGCAGAAGCTTGCTTATCAGACTTGTCCCCCTTATTAGACTTTGAGACAGTGTTAAGGCATATTAAACAAAATTGAGCAGGCGGGCAAACCACGGCCTCCTCACAATATAAACAGGCATTATTATTTAGGATAGAAGGAGTACCTTCTAGCGTATTAGAGTCCTCCATAGCTTAGATATATCCCAGAGGAACACAAGAAGAAACGCTTTTTAAATATGATAAAAATAAAACAGCACCTTTATACCCCTAATAGCTGGGGCACTCACCTCCAAGACGCAGACAGCAATATAGGAAACGATTTCCCCAGATGTAGACTACAGCCTTAACGGAGGAAAGGAACATAGACCAACCCGGTCACATGGTGCGGAATGCAGGACCTCCCACGCTATTAGAAAAGGCGCTAAAGCTAATAGAAGCTGCGCAACACCTTCAAAACGAGAGTGAAACCTGTTTGTTCCACCTGTAACACACAGTCTCTGAGCCCACATAAAATAAACTCACCCACATAAGCAGTATATCAAAAGATGAACCCCAACTGTTCAATAATCCCCCCTGCAGAAGGATATTTAACCCTTGATCCTATCGAGGCATAAAGGAGCCACACTGTAACCCTGACTACTAGCAACTTTTCACATAGATTATAACAAAAACAAACGATCTTACCTCAAGGATCCCTGCTGTGGAACAGGACACAACCTTTCAAGTGTGACAGATCTATAGCAGCGCTTCTGACATGGACTTGAGTGTAGAAAAAGCAGGCAGTGAAACTCGTCAACACCGATTGCTTAGGAACTGTTAACTGTAGTCTGGATGGATTTGTAGAAAGACTCTCCCTGCATCTCCAGACTCTAACTTTCATCAATACTCTCACTGAGAGGTTGACATGATTACTTAAAAACTCTGGTCCTATCTCAAAGGGCAGATAACCCTTTATTAAGGACTTCTTCAAATCTTCTAACACTTCTCTGCCACCTCCTTACGTGACGAAAGGCAAAGAATGACTGGGGTTATGAGGAAGTGGAAGGGGTATATAAGCCTTTGGCTGCAGTGTCTTTGGCTCCTCCTGGTGGCCAGGTGTTGAATTTCCCAACAATAAGGAATGAAGCCGTAGACTCTCCCTATCTTAGGAAGGAAAAAAGCATTTTATACTCGCTTTATGACCGTGACTAGCTTTGTTGTCGGCTAACTAAAGCCCAGATTGGCTTCTCCAAATAAGGCAAATGGTGGGTGGTGTTTTGCTATTGAAGAAAAACAAATTATGCTTACCAGATAATTTCCTTTCCTTCTGTACGGGGATAGTCCACAGCTGCATTCCTTACATGTGGGAAATACTGAACCTGGCCACCAGGAGGAGGTATAGACACCCCAGTCAAAGGTTTAAATACCTCCCCCACTTCCCTCATCCCCCAGTCATTCTGCCGATTGAACAAGGAACAGTAGAAGAAATATCAGGGTCAAAAGGTGCCAGAAGAATAAATTAAAATTTAGGACCGCTCATTGGAGAATACAGGCGGGAGCTGTGGACTCTCTCTGTACAGAAGGAAAGGAAATTATCTGGTAGGCATAATTTATGTTTTCCTTCTTAATATGGGGAGAGTCCACAGCTGCATTCCTTACTTGTGGGAAAATTATACCCAAGCTCTAGAGGACACTGAATGCTAAAGGGAGGGTAAAAAAGAGAGGTGGACCCTAATCTGAGGGCACCACAGCATGCAAAACCTTTCTCCCGAAGGCTGCTTCCACAAAAGCAAAAACATCAAACTTGTAGAATTTGGAAAAAGTATGTAAGGAGGACCAGGTAGCCGCCTTACAAATCTGATCCATAGAGGCCTCATTCTTAAAGGCCCAAGAGGAGGCTACTGCTCTCGTAGAGTGAGCCGTAATCCTCTGAGAAGACTTATAACCCGCTGTCATGTACTCAACCAAAAGGATAAAAAAGTCGAGGAGGCCCTCTGACCCCTACGCTTCCCAGAATAGATAACAAACAGAGAAGAAGTTTGTCTAAAATCCTTCGTAGCCTGAAGATAGAACTTCAAGGCACGAACCACGTCCAGATCATTAAGTAACCGCTCCTTCGATGAAGGGTTAGGCCATAAGGAAGGCACCACGATTTCCTGATTGATGTTGCGATTTGACACAACCTTAGGCAGAAAACCAACCTTAGTTCCTAGAACAGCCTTATCAGAATGAAGTACCAGATAAGAAGGATCACATTGCAACCCCGCAATCTCAGAGACTCTGAGTGCAGAAGCGATGGCAAAAAGAAAGAGAACTTTCCAAGACAATAACTTAATGTCAACTTCATGCATAGGCTCAAACAGAGCCTCTTTGCAAAACTTTAAGAACACGATTCAAACTCCAAGGAGGAGCAGAAGATCTATAAACAGGCCTGATCCTGGTCAGAGCCTTAACAAAAGACTGTACTTCAGAAAGCTCAGCAAGCCTCTTGTGTAGTAGCACAGACAGGGCCGAAATTTGTTCCTTCAAGGAACTAGCCAATAGGCCCTTCTCCAGTCCATCCTGGAGAAAAGAAAGAATCCTGGCAACTTTTACCTTGTGCCAGGAAAACCCACGCTCTTCACACCAGAAAAAGTAGGTCCTCCACACCTTATGATAGATGCGACAACTGGTTTACGAGCTTGAATGAGAGTAATAATAACACACTCTGAAAATCCTCTCTTGGCTAAGACTAGGCGTTCAATCTCCACACAGTCAGCCTCCGAGAAACTAGATTTTGATAGAGGAAGGGGCCTTGTACCAGCAGATCCCTGCGACAAGGTAACCTCCAAGGAGGAGATGATGACATCCCCACTAGATCCGCGAACCATATCCTTTGTGGCCACAACAGAGCAATCAGTATCACTGATGCCCGCTCCTGTCTGAATCGAGCCACCACCCGAGAGAGGAGTGGAATTGGCAGAAACAGATAAATCAGGCTGAAACTCCATGGCAACGTTAATGCATCTATTAGCTCTGCCTGAGGATCCCTGGACCTCGACCCATATCTGGGTAGCTTGGTGTTGAGACGGGACGCCATCAGGTCTATCTCTGGCTTCCCACAATTGTTGCAAATCTCCGCAATGAAAGGATGGAAGGATTGTCTGCCGAGAAAATCCGTTTCCCAATTGTCTCTGCCCACTCCAGAATCCAAGATACTTCCCTCATCACTAGGGAACTTCTCCTACCCCCTGATGGTTGATATAAGCCACTGAGGTTATGTTGTCTGATTGGAGTCTGATAAACTGGGACGCACCCAGTAGGGGCCAAGCTTTCAGAGCATTGAAGTTCGCCAGAAGTTCTAGGATGTTGATCGGGAGAGAACTCTCCTCCCGACTCCACAGGCCCTGAGCCTTCTTGGAACCCCAAACAGCTCCCCATCCTGACAGACTCGCGTCCGTGGTCACAATCACCCAGGATGGTCTGAGGAACGATGTCCCTCTGGACAGATGGTCCGGACAAAGCCACCAAAAGAGAGACTCTCTCGACCGGTAGTCCAGAGCAATCTGTTGAGACAGATTTGAATGATCGCCATTCCACTGACTCAGCATGCACAGCTGTAACGGTCTGAGGTGGAATCTGGCAAAGGGAATGTCGTCCATGCTGGACACCATGAGACCAATTACCTCCATACAATGAGCCACAGATGGGCTTGAGAGGGACTGGAGGGCATGACATGCTGCAGCTAGCTTGCAACGTCTCTTGTCTGATAGAAAGATTATCATGTCTATGGAACCGATTATGGTACCCAGGAATTCTACTCTGGTGTTCAGTAGAAAATAACTCTTTTCTAGATTTATCTTCCATCGATGGGCCGGAAGAAGATCGAGAAGAGATACTGAATGTTCCTCGGCTAGACGAAAAGATGGAGCCTGAACCAGGATGTCGTTTAAGTATGGAGCTACTGCTTTACCCCGGGTTCTGGCCACCGCTAGGAGAGCCCTTAGAACCTTTGTGAAAATTCTTGGAGCAGTATCTAGACCAAACAGAAGAGCAATGAACTAGAAGTACTGGTCCAGAAAGGCAAACCGTAGGAACTTGAAGTGTTCATTTTGGATTGGGACGTGAAGGTATGCATCATCCTTCAGATCGATCATGGTCATGAACTGCCTTTCTTGTATCAAGGGAAGAATTGACCGCAATGTTTCCATCTTGAACGAGGGAACGTTTAGGAATTTGTTTAAGCACTTTAGGTCCAGAATGGGACAAAAGGTTTCTTCCTTTCTCGGGACCACGAACAGGTTTGAATAGTACCCCAAACTTCTTTCTGCCATAGGAACAGGACAATGACTCCTGAGGAGGATAGATCCCGAACACACCCCAGAAAGGCCTCCCTCTCTTCCGGTCTGGAAGACATGTTTGAGAGAAGAAATCTGCCCCTGGGAGGCTGAGACTTGAAGCCTATTTTGTAACCCTGATTTAAGACCTCAACCAAGCGTGCTGCTTGGACTTGCTCCACTGAGCTGGCTTCCAAGTAGACTTGGTTTGCTCTGGCTTGGAGGAGGATTGTTGACGAGGGGTCTTCTCAGAGCGAAAGAAACGAAAATTCTGTCCCTTAGACTTCTTCCTTTAAATCCTGTGGTAGGAAGGCACCCTTGCCGCCTGTGACCGTAGAGATAATGGAGAACAGGCCCGGGCCAAACAAAATCCTTCCCTGGAAGTGGAGAGAAAACAGTCTGGACTTAGAAGTCATACCCGCAGACCAAGACTTTAACCAAAGAGGGCCTGAACAGAAAAACCAGCAGTTTTGGCATTTAGGCGAATCATCTGCACATTGGCATCACAGATAAAGGAGTTAGCCACTCTCAAGGCTTTAATCATCTCTTGGATAGCTTTGAGGGGACTCTCCACCTCAATAAAATCTGACAAGGAGCACCAATAGGTAGCCGCCCCTGCAACCGCAGCCACAGCCGCCGTAGGTTGAAATAAGTATCCCGAATACTGAAACATCTTTCTTAAAAGAGTTTCCATTTTCCTATCCATGGGCTCCTTAAACGACAAACTATCCTCAAGAGGGATAGTGGTGCGCTTAGCAAGCATGGAGATAGCCCCATCCACCTTAGGAACGGAACCCCACAGCTCCAACTGAGCGTCTGGTACCGGAAACAACTTCTTGAAAGAAGAGGAAGGGGAGAAAGAAGGTCCAATTCTCTCCCATTCGTTCTTAATAATATTCGCCATTTTTACGGGAACAGGGAAAGATAATGGTACCACCCTGTCTTTGTAGACTCTATCCAATTTAGGAATCAAAGGTTCCTATGGCAGTTTAGCCTCCGGAACCTCTAACGTAGCTAACACTTGCTCAATCCTAAATCGGAAATCTGGTTTCTCTGCAGCCGGAAGTCTCGATGTGGCAGACTCCGACCCAAAAAATTCATACTCTGAAGTATCAGAATGAATCACATCGGAGGACAACCTAGTATCAAATAATCCAATAAATTTTCATATGCCCCCTGGGAAGGATAGCCATATTTTACCTTTCGCTTGTGCTTAGCAGTACAAGGTAGAACACCAATGGCATCAGACACCGCCGTCTTTAGCTGCGCGGTAAAGTCTGGAGGTAACAGGCCCCCACCCTCCGGAGGGCTAGCAGTGCGATGGGAAACTGCGTGTGTAATAGGAGAAGACTGTTGGGTAAGCACCTCACGGCCGAAGACTCCCCAGAGGTGGACATATTAGTCTTTCTTGATATCACTTTATTAAGGCATGTGGAACATAATTGGGTAGGCAGAGAAACCTCAACCTCACAAAATACACAGACACTAGATTTTGGCATAGAGGGACTACCCTCTAACGCATCAGAATCCTCCATTGCTAGGGCACAATCGCGCAGACTTATAAGGAAGGAAAACAAAGTTAACGCTAAGGCACCTTCTACCAGTGGCTGGGACACTCACCACCTCCTTTGACCCAAGCACCACAGAGAACTTGAACGTCTCCGTCGACTAGATCATCAGGAAATGGAAAGAGACAAATGCGACCAGCCCTGTCACATGGTGTACCATGCAGGGCCACCCTTGCTAGAAAAAAAGTGCACCAAGCTTAGTAAGCTCCGCAGTTTTGAAAGCGAAAGTAAAAGCCTGTACGTTCCAACCACAGCCTATGAGCAAGAAAAACACACACGTCACAGCATGAATCTAATAAAACTATCAGATTAACCCCCACTGTTCAATAATTCCCCTCAGGAGATATTAACCCATGATTCCATACAGATAAAAGGAGTCACACTGTGACCCTGTCTTCAAACATTATCATGTGTATAAAAAAAATGAAATGATCTTACCGGAATCTATGCCATGGAACAGAAACACAGCCTCTTAAGTTTGACAGATCTCATCATCGTTTCTGACATGGGAAGAAAGCAGGCAGTAAAACTCGTCAACGCTGATTGCTTGGGGGCTGTTAATATGAGTCTTGATGGTTTCGCAGATAGACTCTAACTGCATCTCCAGACTCTAACCTTCGCCAAAGCTCTCACTGAGAGGCTGACATGACTACTTAAAAACCCCAGTCCCATCTCAAAGGGTAGCTACCCTTCATAGGAACTTCTCTGAAATCTTCTGACACTTCTCTGCCAACCTCCTGTGACGAAAGGCAAAGAATGACTGGGGGATGAGGGAAGTGGGGGAGGTATTTAAGCCTTTGGCTGGGGTGTCTTTGCCTCCTCCTGGTGGCCAGGTTCAGTATTTCCCACAAGTAAGGAATGCAGCTGTGGACTCTCCCCATATTTAAGAAGGAAAAGGATGTTAATTTGGTTTTAAAACGTTAAGACCTGGCTGATGTGTTATTGTATAGAAACAAAACAGAAATGTATTGTTATTACAGGGAGTTTACTGTCCCTTTAAGACTCCCTGAGGCGTTTGGATGTAAGTGGTGTTTGTACCAAGCTCATGGTGTGAGATACAATGCAATTATCCCCCTAACGCCTGACTTGTTTAGTAATTAGAGAAGTGACTGAACATAGGTGTTTGTACCAGGCTCATGCTGTGAGATACAATGTAATTACCCCCCCCCCCCCAACGCCATCGCCTGACTTGTTTACTAACTAGAGAAGTGACTGAACACAGGTGTTTGTACCAGACTCATGGTGTGAGATACAATGCAATTATCCCCCCAACGCTTGACTTATTTACTAACTTGAGAAGTGACTGAACACAGGTGTTTGAACCAGACTCATGCTGTGAGATACAATAAAATTACCCCCCCCCCCCCCCACGCCTGACTTGTTTACTAACTAGAGAAGTGACTAAACACAGGTGTTTTTTTCCATCTCACCAACTGACACAGTCTTTACATTACACCTAGGGGTCAAGTCCTACAAAAAAAAAGTGTGGAACTCACCAAGACTTCCACCCCCCTCACAATTAAAGGGACAGTCAAGTATAAATTAAACTTTCATTATTCAGATAGGACTTTTAATTTTAATTGACTTTCCAATTTACTTTTATCATCAAATTTGCTTTTTTCTCTTGGTATTCTTAGTTTAAACTAAACATAGGTAGGCTCATATGCTAATTTCTAAGCCTTTGAGGGCTGCCTCTTATCAACTTTTCAACACAAAGAGACAAAAAGTACTCGTGGGCTATATAGATAACACAGTGTTCAGGCACAGAAAGTTATTTAAGATCTAGCACAATACAATGCTAAATTTAAGACAATAGATAATAAACAGTCACAGTCATGTGATCAGGGGGCTGGAAGAAGGTTCCTAGATACAAGGTAATCACAAAGGTAAAAAGTACATTAATATAACTGTCGGTTATGCAAAACTGGGGAATGAGTAATAAAGGGATTATCTATCTTTTAAAACAATAACAATTCTATGGTTGACTGTCCCTTTAACATTGTTTTATACACACACTGTATTTATATGTATATAACCAATTATAACCAATGAAGGGTCGAATGGTTCCCTTTTGGCCTGAGACAGCTGACAGGTTTGTATTTAGTGTATTATAGGAAGTGTTACTGCCCATTACTAGAGGATCTCACTATCCTTTTGACCAGCTCCTCCCACCAACAGCAGCAGTGTTTACTGAAGCATTTATGTTCTCTTTCCCCTGATTACACCAATAATCTACACTCAAAGTATCAGTCTACAGCAGGTGCAAACAAATATAGTCCTCAAGACCTACCACCTGGATATTAGGGAGTTGGAGGAAAAAAAAGAAAAAAGAAAGAGCACAATTTGTTTTCCGGCAGGGGTAATGCTAGAACCAGTAGAGCTGGTATAGCTAAAGGGCTGGACTTGGGCATCCCTGTTCTATATATGAAGTTTAACTCTTTCAGAAGAATGCTGCTCCCTATAAGGTCTCCAGTGAGAATCTCTCACCATAAATTATTAGTTCAGGACTTAAAAAATTTCCCCCGCTCCAACTACTACTTCCACCACCAAACCTTTTGTGTAACTTTATACAGATACCATTATATGCAGCAACAAAAAAAAGGTAGTGGTGAAAAACAAATTATCCTTACCTGATAATTTCATTTCCATTGTTACAAAGAGAGTCCAAGGCTTAATTTATTACTTGTGGGAAACAAACAACCTGGCAACCAGGAGGAGGCAAAGACACCCCAGCCAAAGGCTTAAATACCTCCCCCACTCCTCTCATCCCCCAGTCATTCTGCCGAGGAAACAAGGAACAGTAGGAAAAATATCAGAGTATAAAAGGTGCCAGAAGAACAAACAACTAAATTTAGGTCCGCCCAACAGAGAACCGGGCGGGAGCCGTGGATTCTCCTAGTAACGATGGAAATTAAATTATCAGGTAAGCATAATTTATGTTTTTCATCTAATACGAGGAGAGTCCACGGCTTCATTCATTACTTGTGGGAAACACACACCCAAGCTCTAGAGGACACTGAAAAAAAAAACGGGAGTTTGAAAGGAGGCGGACCCTAATCTGAGGGCACCACAGCCTGCAAAACCTTTCTCCCAAAAGCTGCTTCAGCCGAAGCAAAAACGTCAAATTTGTAAAACTTTGTAAAAGTATGTAAGGAGGACCAGGTAGCCGCCTAACAAATCTGCTCCATAGAGGCCTCATTCTTAAAGGCCCAAGAAGAAGCCACAGCTCTAGTTGAGTGAGCCGTAATCCTCTGAGGAGGCTTATGTCCCGCTGTTTCATAAGCCAAATGAATCATGCTCCTCAGCCAAAAAGATAGGGAAGTAGCAGAAGCCTTCTGCCCCTTGTGCTTCCCCAAATAGACAACAAACAAAGCTGAAGTCGGTCTGAAATCCTTCGTAGTCTGAAGATAGAATTTCAAGGCTCGAACCACATCCAAGTTATGAAGTAACCGTTCCTTCGAAGAAGAAGGTTTAGAACCCCAATTTCCTGATTAATGTTGCGATCAGACACAACCTTAGGAAGAAAGCCCAATCCAGTGCGAAGAACAGCCTTATATGTATGGAAAACCAGATAAGGAGGCTCGCATTGCAAGGCCGCTAATTCAGACACTCTGCATGCCGAAGCAATAGCCAGAAGAAAGAGAACCTTCCAAGACAGAGTCTTGATGACAAGAGAATGCATAGGCTCAAATGGAGGCCCCTGCAAAACCTGAAAAACAGAATTTATGCTTACCTGATAAATTACTTTCTCCAACGGTGTGTCCGGTCCACGGCGTCATCCTTACTTGTGGGATATTCTCTTCCCCAACAGGAAATGGCAAAGAGCCCAGCAAAGCTGGTCACATGATCCCTCCTAGGCTCCGCCTACCCCAGTCATTCGACCGACGTAAAGGAGGAATATGCATAGGAGAAATCATATGATACCGTGGTGACTGTAGTTAGAGAAAATAATTCATCAGACCTGATTAAAAAAACCAGGGCGGGCCGTGGACCGGACACACCGTTGGAGAAAGTAATTTATCAGGTAAGCATAAATTCTGTTTTCTCCAACATTAGTGTGTCCGGTCCACGGCGTCATCCTTACTTGTGGGAACCAATACCAAAGCTTTAGGACACGGATGATGGGAGGGAGCAAATCAGGTCACCTAGATGGAAGGCACCACGGCTTGCAAAACCTTTCTCCCAAAAATAGCCTCAGAAGAAGCAAAAGTATCAAATTTGTAAAATTTGGTAAAAGTGTGCAGTGAAGACCAAGTCGCTGCCTTACATATCTGATCAACAGAAGCCTCGTTCTTGAAGGCCCATGTGGAAGCCACAGCCCTAGTGGAGTGAGCTGTGATTCTTTCAGGAGGCTGCCGTCCGGCAGTCTCATAAGCCAATCGGATGATGCTTTTAAGCCAAAAAGAGAGAGAGGTCGAAGTTGCTTTTTGACCTCTCCTTTTACCAGAATAAACAACAAACAAAGAAGATGTTTGTCTGAAATCCTTTGTAGCCTCTAAATAGAATTTTAGAGCACGAACTACATCCAAATTGTGTAACAAACGTTCCTTCTTTGAAACTGGATTCGGACACAAAGAAGTCACAACTATCTCCTGGTTAATGTTTTTGTTAGAAACAACTTTCGGAAGAAAACCAGGTTTAGTACGCAAAACCACCTTATCTGCATGGAACACCAGATAAGGAGGAGAACACTGCAGAGCAGATAACTCTGAAACTCTTCTAGCAGAAGAAATTGCAACCAAAAACAAAACTTTCCAAGATAGTAACTTAATATCTACGGAATGTAAGGGTTCAAACGGAACCCCTTGAAGAACTGAAAGAACTAAATTGAGACTCCAAGGAGGAGTCAAAGGTTTGTAAACAGGCTTGATTCTAACCAGAGCCTGAACAAAAGCTTGAACATCTGGCACAGCCGCCAGTTTTTTGTGAAGTAAAACAGATAAAGCAGAAATCTGTCCCTTCAAAGAACTTGCAGATAATCCTTTCTCCAAACCCTCCTGTAGAAAGGATAGAATCTTAGGAATTTTTATCTTGTTCCATGGGAATCCTTTAGATTCACACCAACAAATATATTTTTTCCATATTTTATGGTAAATTTTCCTAGTTACAGGCTTTCTAGCCTGAACAAGAGTATCAATGACAGAATCTGAAAACCCACGCTTCGATAAAATCAAGCGTTCAATCTCCAAGCAGTCAGTTGGAGTGAAGCCAGATTCGGATGTTCGAATGGACCTTGAACAAGAAGGTCCTGTCTCAAAGGTAGCTTCCATGGTGGAGCCGATGACATATTCACCAGGTCTGCATACCAAGTTCTGCGTGGCCACGCAGGAGCTATCAAGATCACCGAAGCCCTCTCCTGATTGATCCTGGCTACCAGCCTGGGAATGAGAGGGAACGGTGGGAATACATAAGCTAGGTTGAAGGTCCAAGGCGCTATCAGTGCATCTACTAGAGTCGCCCTGGGATCCCTGGATCTGGACCCGTAGCAAGGAACCTTGAAGTTCTGACGAGACGCCATCAGGTCCATGTCTGGAATGCCACATAATTGAGTTATTTGGGCAAAGATTTCCGGATGGAGTTCCCACTCCCCCGGATGGAAAGTCTGACGACTCAGAAAATCCGCTTCCCAATTTTCCACTCCTGGGATGTGGATTGCAGACAAGTGGCAGGAGTGATTCTCCGCCCATTGAATTATTTTGGTCACTTCCTCCATCGCCAGGGAACTCCTTGTTCCCCCCTGATGGTTGATATATGCAACAGTCGTCATGTTGTCTGATTGAAACCTTATGAATTTGGCCTTTGCTAGTTGAGGCCAAGCTTTGAGAGCATTGAATATCGCTCGCAGTTCCAGAATAGAGATTCTTCCCGAGACCATAGACCCTGAGCTTTCAGGGGTTCCCAGACCGCGCCCCAGCCCACCAGACTGGCGTCGGTCGTGACAATGACCCACTCTGGTCTGCGGAAGCTCATTCCCTGTGACACGTTGTCCAGGTTCAGCCACCAACGGAGTGAATCTCTGGTTCTTTGATCTACTTGGATCGTCGGAGACAAGTCTGTATAATCCCCATTCCACTGTCTGAGCATGCACAGTTGTAATGGTCTTAGATGAATTCGTGCAAAAGGAACTATGTCCATTGCCGCAACCATCAAACCTATTACTTCCATGCACTGCGCTATGGAAGGAAGAAGAACAGAATGAAGTACTTGACAAGAGCTTAGAAGTTTTGATTTTCTGGCCTCTGTCAGAAAAATCTTCATTTCTAAGGAGTCTATTATTGTTCCCAAGAAGAGAACTCTTGTTGACGGGGACAGAGAACTTTTTTCTATGTTCACTTTCCACCCGTGAGATCTGAGAAAGGCTAGGACAATGTCCGTATGAGCCTTTGCTTTTGACAGAGACGACGCTTGAATCAGTATGTCATCCAAGTAAGGTACTACTGCAATGCCCCTTGGTCTTAGCACCGCTAGAAGGGACCTTAGTACCTTTGTGAAAATCCTTGGAGCAGTGGCTAATCCGAATGGAAGTGCCACAAACTGGTAATGCTTGTCCAGAAAGGCGAACCTTAGGAACCGATGATGTTCCTTGTGGATAGGAATATGTAGATACGCATCCTTTAAATCCACCGTGGTCATGAATTGACCTTCCTGGATGGTAGGAAGAATTGTTCGAATGGTTTCCATCTTGAACGATGGAACCCTGAGAAATTTGTTTAGAATCTTGAGATCTAAAATTGGTCTGAATGTTCCTTCTTTTTTGGGAACTATGAACAGATTGGAGTAAAACCCCATCCCTTGTTCTCCTAATGGAACAGGATGAATCACTCCCATTCTTAACAGGTCTTCTACACAATGTAAGAATGCCTGTCTTTTTATTTGGTTTGAAGACAATTGAGACCTGTGGAACCTCCCCCTTGGGGGTAGTTCCTTGAATTCCAGGAGATAACCTTGAGAAACTATTTCTAGCGCCCAAGGATCCTGAACATCTCATGCCCAAGCCTGAGCAAAGAGAGAGAGTCTGCCCCCCACCAGATCCGGTCCCGGATCGGGGGCCAACACTTCATGCTGTTTTAGTAGCAGGTTTCTTGGCCTGCTTACCCTTGTTCCAGCCTTGCATCGGTCTCCAGGCTGGTTTGGTTTGAGAACTATTACCCTCTTGCTTAGAGGGTGTAGAATTTGAGGCTGGTCCGTTTCTGCGAAAGGGACGAAAATTTGGCTTATTTTTAGCCTTAAAAGACCTATCCTGAGGAAGGGCGTGGCCCTTTCCCCCAGTGATGTCTGAAATAATCTCTTTCAAGTCAGGGCCAAACAGCGTTTTACCTTTGAAAGGGATGTTAAGCAATTTGTTCTTGGAGGACACATCCGCTGACCAAGACTTTAGCCAAAGCGCTCTGCGCGCCACAATAGCAAAACCTGAATTTTTCGCCGCTAATCTAGCTAATTGCAAAGTGGCGTCTAAGATAAAAGAATTAGCCAATTTAAGTGCTTGAACTCTGTCCATAACCTCCTCATACGAAGAGTCTTTATTGAGCGACTTTTCTAGTTCTTCGAACCAGAAACACGCTGCTGTAGTGACAGGAACAATGCATGAAATTGGTTGTAGAAGGTAACCTTGCTGAACAAACATCTTTTTAAGCAAACCCTCTAATTTTTTATCCATAGGATCTTTGAAAGCACAACTATCTTCTATAGGGATAGTAGTGCGTTTGTTTAGAGTAGAAACCGCCCCCTCGACCTTGGGGACTGTCTGCCATAAGTCCTTTCTGGGGTCGACCATAGGAAATAATTTTTTAAATATAGGGGGAGGAACAAAAGGTATGCCGGGCCTTTCCCATTCCTTATTTACAATGTCCGCCACCCGCTTGGGTATAGGAAAAGCATCGGGGGGCACCGGGACCTCTAGGAACTTGTCCATCTTACATAACTTCTCTGGAATGACCAAATTGTCACAATCATCCAGAGTAGATAACACCTCCTTAAGCAGAGCGCGGAGATGTTCTAATTTAAATTTAAAAGTAATAACATCAGGTTCAGCTTGTTGAGAAATTTTTCCTGAATCTGAAATTTCTCCCTCAGACAAAACCTCCCTCCTGGCCCCTTCAGATTGGTGTGAGGGTATGTCAGAACCATTATCATCAGCGTCCTCATGCTCTTCAGTATCTAAAACAGAGCAATCGCGCTTTCTCTGATAAGTGGGCATTTTGGACAAAATGTTTTTAATAGAATTATCCATTACAGCCGTTAATTGTTGCATAGTAAGAAGGATTGGCGCACTAGATGTACTAGGGGCCTCATGTGTGGGCAAGACTGGTGTAGACACAGAAGGGGAAGATGCAGTACCATGCTTACTCCCCTCGCTTGAGGAATCATTTTGGGCAACATCATTATCAGTGGCATCATTGTCCCTACTTTGTTTGGACACTATGTCACATTCATCACATATATTTAAATGGGGAGGAACCTTGGCATCCAAACATACAGAACATCGTCTATCTGATGGTTCAGACATGTTAACAGGCATAAACTTGATAACAAGGCACAAAAAACGTTTTAAAATAAAACCGTTACTGTCACTTTAAATTTTAAACTGAACACACTTTATTACTGAATATGTGAAAAAGTATGAAGGAATTGTTCACCACAGTGTCTTAAAGCCTTAAAAGTATTGCACACCAAATTTGAAAGCTTTAACTCTTAAAATAACGGAACCGGAGCCGTTTTTACATTTAACCCCTATACAGTCCCTGGTATCTGCTTTGTTGAGACCCAACCAAGCCCAGAGGGGAATACGATACCAAATGACGCCTTCAATAAGCTTTTTCAGTGGTTCTTAGCTCCTCACACATGCATCTGCATGCCTTGCTTTCCAAAAACAACTGCGCATTAGTGGCGCGAAAATGAGGCTCTGCCTATGACTAGAAAAGGCCCCCAGTGAAAAAGGTGTCCAATACAGTGCCTGCCGTTTTTTTAATACATCCCCAAGATTAAAAACATAATTTATGTAAGAACTTACCTGATAAATTCATTTCTTTCATATTAGCAAGAGTCCATGAGCTAGTGACGTATGGGATATACATTCCTACCAGGAGGGGCAAAGTTTCCCAAACCTCAAAATGCCTATAAATACACCCCTCACCACACCCACAATTCAGTTTAACGAATAGCCAAGAAGTGGGGTGTTAAAAAAAGTGCGAAAGCATATAAAATAAGGAATTGGAATAATTGTGCTTTATACAAAATCATAACCACCACAAAAAAAGGGCGGGCCTCATGGACTCTTGCTAATATGAAAGAAATTAATTTATCAGGTAAGTTCTTACATAAATTATGTTTTCTTTCATGTAATTAGCAAGAGTCCATGAGCTAGTGACATATGGGATAATGACTACCCAAGATGTGGATCTTTCCACACAAGAGTCACTAGAGAGGGAGGGATAAAATAAAGACAGCCAATTCCTGCTGAAAATAATCCACACCCAAAATAAAGTTTAACGAAAAACATAAGCAGAAGATTCAAACTGAAACCGCTGCCTGAAGTACTTTTCTACCAAAAACTGCTTCAGAAGAAGAAAATACATCAAAATGGTAGAATTTAGTAAAAGTATGCAAAGAGGACCAAGTTGCTGCTTTGCAGATCTGGTCAACCGAAGCTTCATTCCTAAACGCCCAGGAAGTAGAAACTGACCTAGTAGAATGAGCTGTAATTCTCTGAGGCGGAGTTTTACCCGACTCAACATAGGCAAGATGAATTAAAGATTTCAACCAAGATGCCAAAGAAATGGCAGAAGCTTTCTGGCCTTTTCTAGAACCGGAAAAGATAACAAATAGACTAGAAGTCTTACGAAAAGATTTCGTAGCTTCAACATAATATTTCAAAGCTCTAACAACATCCAAAGAATGCAACGATTTCTCCTTAGAATTCTTAGGATTAGGACATAATGAAGGAACCACAATTTCTCTACTAATGTTGTTGGAATTCACAACTTTAGGTAAAAATTCAAAAGAAGTTCGCAACACCGCCTTATCCTGATGAAAAATCAGAAAAGGAGACTCACAAGAAAGAGCAGATAATTCAGAAACTCTTCTGGCAGAAGAGATGGCCAAAAGGAACAAAACTTTCCAAGAAAGTAATTTAATGTCCAATGAATGCATAGGTTCAAACGGAGGAGCTTGAAGAGCTCCCAGAACCAAATTCAAACTCCAAGGAGGAGAAATTGACTTAATGACAGGTTTTATACGAACCAAAGCTTGTACAAAACAATGAATATCAGGAAGAATAGCAATCTTTCTGTGAAAAAGAACAGAAAGAGCAGAGATTTGTCCTTTCAAAGAACTTGCGGACAAACCCTTATCTAAACCATCCTGAAGGAACTGTAAAATTCTCGGTATTCTAAAAGAATGCCAGGAAAAATGATGAGAAAGACACCAAGAAATATAAGTCTTCCAGACTCTATAATATATCTCTCGAGATACAGATTTACGAGCCTGTAACATAGTATTAATCACAGAGTCAGAGAAACCTCTTTGACCAAGAATCAAGCGTTCAATCTCCATACCTTTAAATTTAAGGATTTCAGATCCTGATGGAAAAAAGGACCTTGTGACAGAAGGTCTGGTCTTAACGGAAGAGTCCACGGTTGGCAAGAGGCCATCCGGACAAGATCCGCATACCAAAACCTGTGAGGCCATGCCGGAGCTACCAGCAGAACAAACGAGCATTCCTTCAGAATCTTGGAGATAACTCTTGGAAGAAGAACTAGAGGCGGAAAGATATAGGCAGGATGATACTTCCAAGGAAGTGATAATGCATCCACTGCCTCCGCCTGAGGATCCCGGGATCTGGACAGACACCTGGGAAGTTTCTTGTTTAGATGGGACGCCATCAGATCTATTTCTGGAAGTTCCCACATTTGAACAACCTGAAGAAATACCTCTGGGTGAAGAGACCATTCGCCCGGATGCAACGTTTGGCGACTGAGATAATCCGCTTCCCAATTGTCTACACCTGGAATGATATGCATCCTGTAAATCTATTGTGGACATATAATTCCCTTGCTGAACAAAAGGTAAGATAGTCCTTACAGTTACCATCTTGAACGTTGGTATCCTTACATAACGATTCAATATTTTTAGATCCAGAACTGGTCTGAAAGAATTCTCCTTCTTTGGTACAATGAAGAGATTTGAATAAAACCCCATCCCCTGTTCCGGAACTGGAACTGGCATAATTACTCCAGTCAACTCTAGATCTGAAACACATTTCAGAAATGCTTGAGCTTTTACTGGATTTACTGGGACACGGGAAAGAAAAAATCTCTTTGCAGGAGGTCTCAACTTGAAACCAATTCTGTACCCTTCTGAAACAATGCTCTGAATCCAAAGATTGTGAACAGAATTGATCCAAATTTCCTTGAAAAAACGTAACCTGCCCCCTACCAGCTGAGCTGGAATGAGGGCCGCACCTTCATGTGGACTTAGAAGCAGGCTTTGCCTTTCTAGCTGGCTTGGATTTATTCCAGACTGGAGATGGTCTCCAAACTGAAACTGCTCCTGAGGATGAAGGATCAGGCTTTTGTTCTTTGTTGAAACGAAAGGAACGAAAACGATTATTAGCCCTGTTTTTACCTTTAGATTTTTTATCCTGTGGTAAAAAAGTTCCTTTCCCACCAGTAACAGTTGAAATAATGGAATCCAACTGAGAACCAAATAATTTGTTACCCTGGAAAGAAATGGAAAGTAAAGTTGATTTAGAAGCCATATCAGCATTCCAAGTTTTAAGCCATAAAGCTCTTCTAGCTAAAATAGCTAGAGACATAAACCTGACATCAACTCTGATAATATCAAAAATGGCATCACAGATAAAATTATTAGCATGCTGAAGAAGAATAATAATATCATGAGAATCACGATGTGTTACTTGTTGCGCTAAAGTTTCCAACCAAAAAGTTGAAGCTGCAGCAACATCAGCCAAAGATATAGCAGGTCTAAGAAGATTACCTGAACACAGATAAGCTTTTCTTAGAAAGGACTCAATTTTCCTATCTAGAGGATCCTTAAACGAAGTACCATCTGACGTAGGAATAGTAGTACGTTTAGCAAGGGTAGAAATAGCCCCATCAACTTTAGGGATCTTGTCCCAAAATTCTAATCTGTCAGACGGCACAGGATATAATTGCTTAAAACGTTTAGAAGGAGTAAATGAATTACCCAAATTATCCCATTCTTTGGAAATTACTGCAGAAATAGCATTAGGAACAGGAAAAACTTCTGGAATAACCACAGGAGCTTTAAATACCTTATCTAAACGTTTAGAATTAGTATCAAGAGGACCAGAATCCTCTATTTCTAAAGCAATTAGTACTTCTTTAAGTAAAGAACGAATAAATTCCATTTTAAATAAATATGAAGATTTATCAGCATCAACCTCTGAGACAGAATCCTCTGAACCAGAGGAATCATCAGAATCAGAATGATGATGTTCATTTAAAAATTCATCTGTAGGGAGAGAAGTTTTAAAAGATTTTTTACGTTTACTAGAAGGAGAAATAACAGACATAGCCTTCTTTATGGATTCAGAAACAAAATCTCTTATATTATCAGGAACATTCTGCACCTTAGATGTTGAAGGAACTGCAACAGGCAATGGTACTTTACTAAAGGAAATATTATCTGCTTTAACAAGTTTGTCATGACAATCAATACAAACAACAGCTGGAGGAATAGCTACCAAAAGTTTACAGCAGATACACTTAGCTTTGGTAGATTCAGCACTTGACAGCGATTTTCCTGTAGTATCTTCTGACTCAGATGCAACGTGAGACATCTTGCAATATGTAAGAGAAAAAACAACATATATATAAAGCAAAATTGATCAAATTCCTTAAATGACAGTTTCAGGAATGGGAAAAAATGCCAAAGAACAAGCTTCTAGCAAACAGAAGCAATAAAAAATGAGACTTAAATAATGTGGAGACAAAAGTGACGCCCATATTTTTTCGCGCCAAATAAGACGCCTACATTATTTGGCGCCTAAATGCTTTTTGGCGCCAAAAATGACGCCACATCCGGAACGCCGACATTTTTGGCGCAAAATAACGTCAAAAAATGACGCAACTTCCGGCGACACGTATGACGCCGGAAACGGAAATAGAATTTTTGCGCCAAAAAAGTCAGCGCCAAGAATGACGCAATAAAATGAAGCATTTTCAGCCCCCGCGAGCCTAACAGCCCACAGGGAAAAAGTCAAATTTTAAGGTAAGAAAAATGTTAAATTAAAATGCATTATCCCAAATATGAAACTGACTGTCTGAAAATAAGGAAAGTTGAACATTCTGAGTCAAGGCAAATAAATGTTTGAATACATATATTTAGAACTTTATAAACAAAGTGCCCAACCATAGCTAGGAGTGTCACAGAAAATAAGACTTACTTACCCCAGGACACTCATCTACATATAGCAGATAGCCAAACCAGTACTGAAACGAGAATCAGCAGAGGTAATGGTATATATAAGAGTATATCGTCGATCTGAAAAGGGAGGTAAGAGATGAATCTCTACGACCGATAACAGAGAACCTATGAAATAGACCCCTTAGAAGGAGATCACTGCATTCAAATAGGCAATACTCTCCTCACATCCCTCTGACATTCACTGCACGCTGAGAGGAAAACCGGGCTCCAACTTGCTGCGGAGCGCATATCAACGTAGAATCTAGCACAAACTTACTTCACCACCTCCATCGGAGGCAAAGTTTGTAAAACTGAATTGTGGGTGTGGTGAGGGGTGTATTTATAGGCATTTTGAGGTTTGGGAAACTTTGCCCCTCCTGGTAGGAATGTATATCCCATATGTCACTAGCTCATGGACTCTTGCTAATTACATGAAAGAAAGAACTATTTATAGTTATAATCCACTAAATATACTTATAAAGTAATCGTTTTAGCCCAGAAAAATGTCTACCAGTCTTTAAAGCCCTTGTGAAGCCCTTTATTCTTATACTAAACTAAGAAAATGGCTTACCGGTTCCCATAGGGAAAATGAGCATTACCAAGTCTTGTTAGAAATGTGTCATACCTCAAGCAGCAAAAGTCTGCCCACTGTTTCCCCCAACTGAAGTTAATTCATCTCAACAGTCCTGTGTGGAAACAGCCATCGATTTTAGTAACGGTTGCTAAAATCATTTTCCTCTTACAAACAGAAATCTTCATCTCTTTTCTGTTTCAGAGTAAATAGTACATACCAGCACTATTTTAAAATAACAAACTCTTGATTGAAGAATAAAACTACATTTAAACACCAAAAAACTCTTAGCCATCTCCGTGGAGATGTTGCCTGTGCAACGGCAAAGAGAATGACTGGGGTAGGCGGAGCCTAGGAGGGATCATGTGACCAGCTTTGCTGGGCTCTTTGCCATTTCCTGTTGGGGAAGAGAATATCCCACAAGTAAGGATGACGCCGTGGACCGGACACACCTATGTTGGAGAAACCGAATTTAAACTCCAAGGAGGAGCAGAATGTCTAAACACAGGCCTGATCCTGGACAGAGCCTGAACAAAAGACTGAATATCAGGGAGCTCAGCGAGTTTCTTGTGCAACAACACAGACACGAAATCTGTCCCCTTAAGGAACTAGCGACAATTCCCCTCTCCAGACCATCCTGGAGGAAGGAAAGAATTCTGGATATCGTGACCTTATGCCAGGAATATCCACGAGATTCACAGCAGAGCAAGTAGGTCCTCCACACCTTGTGATAGATGCGTCAGGTAACCGGCTTTCTGGCTTGAATGAGAGTATCAATCACCCTTTCTGAAAAACCTCTTCTGGCTAAGACTAAGCATTCAATCTCCACGCAGTCAGCCTCAGAGTATCTAGATTCTGATGCACAAAGGGACCCTGTACCAGCAAATCCCTGCAACAGGGCAACCTCCATGGAGGAGAGGATGACATCCCCAATAGATCGGCAAACCAAGTCCTCCGCTGCCACGGAGGAGCAATCAGAATAGTAGACGCTTGCTCCTGCTTGCTGCATGCCACTACACGAGGTAGAAGTGGTAACGGTGAAAAAATGTACACTAGGTTGAAACACCACCTTAGCAGACTTTAAAGCAATAAAATACTGTAAATGTTATGAAGAAGGTTCCGTATGTTTTGAGCATACTTGTTAACTCACAATTTCCTCTGTCCCATTCCGTCCGTGGCACTCGGTCCTGGGGGAGCGCAAGCTCACCGCTAGTTGCGGCTCACTCGGCTATGCTGCCCGCTCCCCTCCTCAAGCCGCCTGTTGGTTCCGGGTACAGAGAAGTGACGCGTGACTTGGCTCAGCGTCTGACGTCACGTCCTCGTCCTGTCTTCACTGCTAAGGTGGGTAGGGAGGGCTTCAAACTGATGTCGGTCGACCGGTATCCTTCGTTGGCTCAGGAACATGGATACAAGGTAGATGAAGGATTACTCGGCACTCTGTGCAGTTGGTAAAATACTTTTTCTTTATTTGTGAAAATCCGGATAAAAACAAGTATCAGCATCTGCATCCAAATACTGAGTGCAGCACACTGTTAGTAAGCAATAGGTTGGTGGTCACTAATGCTGACGCTTTTGGCTCCCCACGCCGTAGTCATAGCATACTTTAGTGACCATCAACCACAGTTTAAAAAGGGTTACATCAGACCCTATTGGTTAAACCCAAACACACCTCCTGTGCTGCTTAGCTGCCATATTGCCTCTTATAGAAGAGTAATCTCATATGTACTTTAAAGTTAAGCTGACTAAACCTAAACTGACAGGTTTATATATGTGACATAGTGAATATCTGTGTTACTCTCGCTATTGCAACTATTCCTCTATTCCACACAAAGAAGGCCTAAAAGCAGTTAGGTATTTTCTTACCCATTCAGGGCAGTATGAGGAGGAACATTGTAGTTTCATACTACGGGTGACTGAATTTTTACTCACCCATAATTATTTTTGTTTTGATGGCTGTTTCTATCTCCAGAGGTGTGGGACCGCTATGGGGGCAAAGTTTGCCCCCTCCTACGCCAACCTCTACATGGGGTGGTGGGAGCGGTCCCACATCTATGGAGATAGAAACATGCACAAGCCCAATATTATTTTTTACAAAAGATTCATAAATGATCTTTTGGTGATCTGGAGAGGCGATATAGATCAGGTGAAACACTTTGTTGAGTACCTCAACAACAACAATATGAACTTGGGTTTCACCTTTGAAACTGACCCTAAGGAAATTACTTACTTGGATGTATCTTTGGTAGTAGAAAAAGGAGGTAATAAGGGTAATATCACCACAAGCATCTTTCGTAAGCCAACAGCTAAAAATACTATTTTACACGCAAAGAGCAGTCACCCTCACAAAGTCTTTAAGGCAATTGCCAAGGGGCAATATGTTAGGACCCTTAGAAACTGTTCAAACAAGAACACATTTGAAACACAGGCTAACGAACTCACAGAGAGACTAATATCCAGAGAGTATCCGAAGAAGATGGTACTTGGTATCAAAAAAGATGTACCTAAAGGGGACAGAGACACTCTCCTTACGACGAGAACAGAACGTAAGAAATACAATGAGGGTTTTGCACAAAAAACAACTTTTTTGACAACCTATAGCGATCAATACAGGGAAGTTTGCAACATTATATCTAAGCACTTTCCATTACTCTTGGCCAATGATGGCCTAGCTAATATAGTCAGAGGGGGCTGTCGCTTCTCCTACAGAAGAGGAGTTACAATTGGAAATAGGGTAGCACCTACTGTACTCAAATCAGGAGATAGAAACAACACAAGTTCGTGGCTAAGCACTAAAGGTGTGTTCAGGTGCCACTACATAGACTGCATAGCATGTAAGTACTTAGCGGCTGGCAATGGCTTTACTAGCACCATTACTGGTGAAATTCAATTGCAGAGCTACCTATGTTGTTTATATGCTCACGTGTTCACAATGTGGACTGCAATATATAGGAATGACCTCACGTGAGGTCAGATCCAGAATCCGCGAGCATATAAACAACATAAAAATGGGTACACTTACAACACCCCTGATTACACATTTTCACCAGGCCCACGACAAAGACCCCAGTTCTCTTACCTGGACAATAGTCAAACACATTCTTCCCCCTGCAAGAGGAGGGGACAGAGATCTCACACTAGCCAGAGAGGAGGTCTTCTGGATTTTAAGAATGAAAACAAGAAGACCGTCTGGCCTAAGCAGTGAATTTGATCTAATTAATTTTTGGCATTAAGTGATAGTTGTCTTTAAAACATCATTTAAAACATCACTTATCACAATGGACCTCTAATTTCAACACTAAATCATTAAACTATTGTGTTGTAAATTTGGGATATCACCCATATATATGTAAACAACAGCTAATGGAGTATAATAATAATAACAACAAGAATAAATACTGATTAAATCAAGTGTAGTGTAGTTTAGCTTAGCTCAATCTAAGGGTCAGAATCAATAACATTACAGTTGCAATAGCGAGAGTAACACAGATATTCACTATGTCACATATATGAACCTGTCAGTTTAGGATTAGTCAGCTTAACTTTAAAGTACATATGAGATTGCTCTTCTATAAGAGGCAATATGGCAGCTAAGCAGCACAGGAAGTGTGTTTGGGTTTAACCAATAGGGTCTGATGTAACCCTTTTTAAACTGTGGTTGATGGTCACTAAAGTATGCTGAGACTATGGCGTGGGGAGCCGAAACGCGTCAGCATTAGTGACCACCAACCTATTGCTTACTAACAGTGTGCTGTACTCAGTATTTGGATGCAGATGCTGATACCTGTTTTTATCCGGATTTTCACAAATAAAGAAAAAGTATTTTACCAACTGCACAGAGTGCCGAGTAATCCTTCATCTACCTTGTATCCATCCCCCAACTGATGCCCACTCAAGGATTCGAGATACCTCCTTCATGGCTAGGGAGCTTCTCGTTTCCCCCTGATGGTTGATGTAAGCCACCGAGGTAATGTTGTCCCACTGGAATCTGATGGACTTGTACTAACCCAGGAGGGGCCAAGCCTCCAGAGCATTGAAGATCGCCTGAAGTTCTAGGATGTTGATCGGGAGAAGAGACTCCTTCCGATTCCACCTGCCCTGTGCCTTCCTGGCACCCCAAACCGCTCCCCAACCTGAGATACTTGCGTCCGTAGTCACAATCTCCCACAATGGTCTGAAGAAGGATGTCCCCTGGGACAGCTGATCCGGATGGAGCCACCAAGAGAGAGACTCCCTCGACCCGTTGTCCAGAGAGATCAGTTGGGACAGATCCGAATGATTGCTGTGCCACTGCCTCAGCATGCACAGCTGAAGAGGCTGGAGATGGAATCTGGTTAACGGAATGACATCTATAGTGGATACCATGAGCCCAATCACCTCCATGCACCTGGCCACTAACAACCTTGAGGATTGAAGGGCAAGACAGCTGGAGACAATCTTGCAATGTCTCTTGTCTGTTAGGAATATCTTCATGGCAACGGAATCTATTATCGTGCCCAGGAACTCCACTCTACTGGGAACCAGAGAACTCTTCCGTTCACCATCCAACCATGAGAAGGAGGAGAAGAACTCTTGAATGATCCTCTGCTAACTGGTAGGATGGAGCCTCACTGCAATCCCTCTGGATCTCGCTACCGCGAGCAGAGCTCCCAGAACCTTTGTGAAGATTCTTGGAGCCGTAGCCAACCCGAAGGGAAGAGCTACAAACTGGAAGTGCTGATCCAGAAAGACGAACCTTAAGAACCTGAAGTGATCCTTGTGGATAGGCACATGAAGGTAAGCGTCCTTCAAGTCTATCGTGGTCATAAACTGACCCTCTTGAAAAAGGGGCAGAATTGACATTATCATTTCCCTGTTGAACGAGGGGACAGAAACTTGTTTAAGCACTTTAAGTATAAAATTGGGTGAAACGTGCCCTCCTTCTTTGGTACCATGAAAAGGTTTGAATAGTACCCTAGACCCCTTTCCGTTAGAGGTACCGGTACAATTACTCCTAGAGAAGAGAGATCCCTCACGCACTCTAGAAAAGCATTCATTTTTTCTGGTTTTGAAGAGAGATTTGACAGGAGGAATCTGCCCCTGGGAGGATAGGTCTTGAAACCTATCCTGTAACCCTGGGCATCAAGTTCCAGAACCCAAGGATCCTGAACCTCTCAACCAAGCTTCCGCGAAAAGAGTCTGCCCCCTACAAGATCCAGAGATGGATCGGGGGCCGCCCCTTCATGCTTATTTTGTCTCGGCTGGCTTTTTGCTCTGGTTTTATTCCAAAACCGAGAGGGTTTCTAAGATCCCTTGGACTGCTTGGGCTTCGCGGCAGGTTGCTGTTGTTGGGACTTGTCCGAACGAAAGGGACGAAAATTAGGACACTTAGGTTTATTCTTTTCATCCTGCGGAAGAAAGGCACCCTTGCCTCCCGTGACCGTGGATATGATCGAGTCCAGGCCTGGACTGAAAAGAATCTTTCCTTAAAAGGAAGGAATAGCAATCTAGCTTTAGACATCATGTCAGCAGACCATGACTTCAACCGTAGGGCCCTCCAGGCCAAAACAGAAAAGCCTGATGTCTTAGCATTGAAGCTAATAATCTGCTTGTTAGCATCACAAATAAACAAAATTAGCCACCCTCAGGGCTCTGATTCGTTCTTGTATCTCGTCGAGGGGAGTCTCCACCTCGACGACCTCAGACAGAAAGTCGCACCAATAAGTATTGGCTCTCGCAACCCCCGCGGCTGCAGGTTGAAAAACGAACCCGTGTGCTGAAATATCTTTCTTAACAGGGTCTCCAATGTTTTATCCATGGGTTCCTTAAACGACGAACTATCATCAAGCGGGATAGTGGTGCGTTTAGCAAGCATGGAAATAGCTCCTTGGGGACAGACCCCCACAGTTCTAGCTGCGCATAAGGAAACCGGAAACAATGTTTTAAACGAAAAGGGGAAAAAAGACGATCCCAGTCTCTCCCATTCATTCTTAATAATATTCAACATCTTTATGGGAACCGGGATAGTCTGTGGCACAACCCTGTCCTCAAACTTTATCAAGCTTAGGAATAGAAGGTTCCTCCGGTAGCTTCGGTTCCGGAACCTCTAGAGTCGCTAACACTTACTTTAACAAAAAGCGTAAGTTCTCCATCCTAAACCTAAAGTCTGGTTCCTCTGCAGCCGGAGGTTTAGAGGCCGCAGATTCCGACCCAGAGAGAGAGTCCTCTGAAGTATCGGAATTCTCTGTATCAGTGGATAATCTATTTTTAGATACATCCAATGGAGTAGATGATCCCTGGGAGGGACTGCAAAGTTTAACCTTTCGGTTGCGCTTGGCCTGCGAGGTAAAGCACTAATGACCTTAGAGACCGCCGTTTGCAACTATTCGGCAAAATCGGACGGCAACAAAGCCCCTCCCACAGGAGGATTAGACTTCACTGGGGAGCTGCATGTGTAATCGGAGATGAATGTAGGGAACACACCTCACGGGACGGAGACCACTCAGAGGTGGAGGGCTCAGTGGTACTAAACATTTTATTTATTTTTTATATCACAATCTTATCGAAGCATGTGGAACATAGTTGAGCAGGCGGGTACACCGAAATCTCCTCACTAAACATGCTGCGCAGAAATCGAGGACAGAAAAAGTAAAGTTATGCTTACCTGATCAATTTGTTTCTTTTTAGACACGATGAGTCCACGGATTTCATCCTTACTTGTGGGATTACGCCTCCTGGTCAGCAGGCGGAGGCAAAGAGCACCACAGCAGAGCTGTATATATAGCTCCTCCCTTCCCTCACACTCCAGTCATTCGACCGAAGTTAGGAAGAGAAATGAAAAGCCAAGGTGCAGAGGTGTCTGAAGTTTCACAAAAAATTCATAACCTGTCTCATAGAACAGGGCGGGCCGTGGACTCATCGTGTCTAAAAAGAAACAAATTGATCAGGTAAGCATAAATTTTCTTTTCTAAGACACAATGAGTCCACGGATGTCATCCTTACTTGTAGGATACAATACCAAAGCTATAGTACACGGATGAAAAGGAAGGGACAAGACAGGGAACCCAAACGGAATTTCCATGAGGAAGCAACAGCCCTGGTGGAATGAACCGTAACTCTTTCAGGAGACTGCTGTCCAGCAAGCTCATAAACAAAAACGGAAGATACTCTTCAACCAAAAGGAAAGAAGTAGCCAAAGCTTTCTGACCCTTACGTTCTCGAGCAAAAATGTCAAACAGAGAAGACGATTGACGAAAGTCCTTAGTTGCTTGAAAATAAAACTTTTAAAACATGGACTACGTCCAAAAAATGTAGAAGACATTCCTTCTGAGAAAAAAGATTAGAGCACAAGGAAGGAACAACAATCTCCTAATTAAGGTTCTTCTTTGAAACAACCTTAGGAAAAAAAACAAGTTTAGTACAGAACACCACCTTATCCGAATGAAAAATAAGGTAAGGCGAATTAAATTGTAATGCCGAAAGCTCAGACACTCATCGAGCAGAAGAAATGGCAACAAGAATACATTTTTCCAAGATAACAACTTAAGATCTATGGAATACATAGGCTCAACAGAACCCCTTGAAGAACTTTAAGATCTAAATTCAAACTCCATGGAGGAGCAATTGGTTTAAACACAGGCCAGACTCTAATCAGAGCCTGACAAAAGAATTGAACATCTGGGATATCTACCAGCCGCTTGTGTAACAAAATAGATAAAACAGAGATCTGACCCTTTAGGGAACCCTTCTCCAATCCTTCTCAGAGAAAAGACAAAATTCTGAGAATCCTAACTCTACTCCATGAGCAACCCTCGGATTCACACCAATAAAGATAGTTATGCTCTATCTTATGGAAAATCATCCTAGTTACAGGCTTACATGCCTGAATTAAGGTATCTATGACCGAATCAGAAAAACCTTGCTTGTATAGGATCAAGCGTCCAATGTCCAAGCAATCAGCTACAGAGAAACTAGAATTGGGTGGAAGAAGGGACCCTGAATAAGAGGTCCTTCCTCAACGGAAGTGTCCAGGGTACAGAGATAACATGTCCACCGGAGATGCATACCAAATCCTGCGAGACCACGCAGAAGCGAGGAGGATCAATGATGCCTCCTCCTATATGATTTGAACAATCACCCAGGAAAGAAGCGCAAACGGGGGGGGGGGGGGAATAGATATTCTAGACTGAAGGACCAAATAACTGTCAAGGCAGCTATCAGCTCGGACTGGGGGCCCTAGACTTTGACCCGTATCCCAGAAGCCTGGCATTCTGACAATATGCCAAGTGATCAAACCCAGCCGACACCATTTAAAAATCAGGCTGGAGAATACGAGTTCCCACTCTCCCGGATAAAAAGTCTGTCTACTCAGGAAATCCGTTTCCCAAGTGTCCATCCCTGAGATATGTACCGCTGACAGATAACAAGAATGAGTCTCCGCCCACTGGATAATCTTGGCTAACTCAGCCATCGTCAAGGAACATCACGTTCCCCCCTGATGATTGATGTAAAAACGTTGACATATTGTCCGTCTGAAAATAGATGAAACAGGACCGAAGCCCACTGAGGCCAGACCAGAAGAGCCTTGAAACTCACTCTCAGTTCCAGGGAGTCTATAAAAAGAACAGACTCTGATGAGTCCACACTCTGCTAAATCATGTTCCCCGGAATAGGTGATCCAGAAACAACTACCATAGAAGATAGTCCCTTGTCTCCTGACTCACAATTATTTGAGGAGACAAGTCTGCATAGTCTTCGTTCCAATGCCTGAGTATGCTTAACTGCATAGGACTGAAGCGGAACGAACAAACAGAATTTTAAGGGCCACAAGGCGCTGCTCATTTTATCAACCTTGGAAGGATGAAAGGTTGAGTGGACCTCACCAGGTATTGAAACTGCAACCCTTGGGTTGTTACAGAGCCCAGCCACAGTGCCTTAGCATGCTGAGCTATCTGTCCAGTTAATGTCCATTGTCATCACCATTCATCCAATTACTTCTATGTACTAAACCACTGAAGGCCGAGAAGTGGACTGAAGGACTAAACCAGTATTGATACAACTTGATTTCCTGACTTCAGTCAAAAAAATCTTCAATGATATGGAATTTGTCATGATTCCCAAAAAGCTACCCTTGTGCTTGGGACTAAGGAACAATTTTCCAAAGACACCTTCCACCCGTGAGATCACGGGAAGAATAACAACATGTCCATGTAAATCTTGCTTGCTTTAAGGATGACGCCTGGACTAGGATATCAGCCAGATAGGGCGCCATTGCAATGCCCCATAACTGAGGCACCGCCAACAGCGATCCCAGAGCCTCCATAAGAACTCGGAACTGTGGCAAGACCGAAAGGAAGGACCACGAACAGAAAGTATTTATCCAGAAAGGCAAACCCCAGAACTTGAAACGATTCTCACGACCGGTACATGATGGAGCTTGTCCTGTAATCCACCGTTGTCATAAATTGACTTTCTAGAATCAAGGGAGGAATGGAACAAATTAATAGTTTTCATCCTGAAGGACAGTACCCTTCTTAAAAAATGGTTTGAAGATTCTCCTTTTTTGAGAATCACAACCCGATCGGTAACCTCAGATCCTGTACCAGTATTAAAACTGAAACAATCACTCCCAAGCCTGAGAGGTCCCCTACGCAGTGTAAGGACGTCTCACCTTTTGTCTGATCTTCAGACAATCTTAAAAGCAGAAACTGCCTCTGAGAGGAAAACATTTGAGCTTGAAACCAAACTTGAGCGAAAACGGAAAGTCAGCCCCCTACAAGATCCAATCCCGGACCTGGGCATGTTCTCCATGCTGTCTTTAATTCAGCAGGCTAAATTTTTTTTTTTTTTTTTTAATTTTCGTCAAGCCAGGAGCCAACAATGTTTGTTCCTGGCAAGGAATCACAAAATCTGAAATTTAGAACATATATCTGTAAAACAAGGATCTAATCATAAAGTCCCAAGAGCCGGAACAGAGCCACCTATGCTCCCAGTTTAATAACTGGAAGGTAAGAAATTGAAATAAAGGAATTAGCCAATGTGAAAGCTTCATCCAGATCTGGATTTTATCCAGGGAAGCTACTGACTAATAGCATCAGACAATGCATCAAGCCAATATGCCGTCACACTAGTGACAGTAGCAAAGTACACAGATGGTTGCCATTGTAAACCCTGGTGTGTGTCCCATTATTACATTTTTTCCATGGAACTATCCTCTAAGGGTATAGAAGTTCTCGTAGTGAAGTTGAAACTACTCCTTCCCCCCTAAGGAACGTCGTCCAGCCTCCTTATCTGAGTCGGCTATGGGAAACAGTCTTGTAAATATAGGGAATGCCTAAGGTATCATTCCATCTGAAACTGAGATCATTGAAAAATATAGAATGCATCAAAACCCCGAGTGGAGTGTGAAGGAACGCAGGGCACTGCATGTGGGCCATACAATTTTGATGAAAACTAAAGGAAAAATTTGTGGCCATTGTTAATAGACTCCCAAACAGCAATCGGCGTAGAGGGAGTAGATTCAAAAGAGAAATATAGGAAACAATACTGTGCCCTTAAATCTGAAAAGAAACTCTATTCTTGTGTGCGTTTGTTTCATCCTCCGTCACAAGGGATGAATTAACAAATAAACAGCTGAAATTAATTTATTATAATGTACACAGAACAAAACGTTACTGTCTCTTTAAATCTTAAAGTAACCTATTTTTGTGTGTTTGTTTACCATCCTACGTCACAAAGGATGAATTAACAAATAAACAGCCGCAATTCTTTTAATAAAATTTACACCGAAAAAAACGTTACGGTTTCTTTCAATTTTAAAAGAACATCTTATTTCTGTTTTGCAGAACAATCCAATAAAAACTATTAATATTGCTGTAAATAAACATCGCTATGTACATCAAAAAGCAATGTCTTTGCAAGGAACCACAGAGCATTGCCTGTGGTTCAAAAATTATTCTGGACACTATAGTAGAAAATTGTGGCATGGATTGACCGGTGTCACCAGACTCTTAACAGAAATAGCTTTAAAATGAGTATATATAATAAAAAAGGACACATAAAAAACAGTACTGTTTCTTTAAATGTTAAAAACAGAATTTATGCTTACCTGATAAATTACTTTCTCTTGCGGTGTATCCAGTCCACGGATTCATCCTTACTTGTGGGATATTCTCATTCCCTACAGGAAGTGACAAAGAGAGCACACAGCAGAGCTGTCCATATAGCTCCCCCCCTAGCTCCACCCCCCAGTCATTCGACCAAAGGTTAGGAGAAAAGGAGAAACCATAGGGTGCAGTGGTGACTGTAGTTTAAACAAAAAAAATTTAACCTGACTTAATTGCCAGGGCCGTGGACTGGATACACCGCAAGAGAAAGTAATTTATCAGGTAAGCATAAATTCTGTTTTCTCTTGCAAGGTGTATCCAGTCCACGGATTCATCCTTACTTGTGGAATACCAATACCAAAGCTTTAGGACACGGATGAAGGGAGGGAACAAGACAGGTAACCTAACCGGAAGGCACCACTGCTTGCAAAACCTTTCTCCCAAAAATAGCCTCCGAAGAAGCAAAAGTATCGAATTTGTAAAATTTGCCAAAAGTATGCAGTGAAGACCAAGTCGCTGCCTTACAAATCTGTTCAACAGAAGCCTCATTCTTGAAAGCCCATGTGGAAGCCACAGCTCTGGTGAAATGAGCTGTAATTCGTTCAGGAGGCTGCTGCCCAGCAGTCTCATAAGCCAATCGGATGATGCTTTTCAGCCAGAAGGAAAGAAAGGTAGCAGTCGCTTTCTGACCTCTCCTCTTACCAGAATAGACAACAAACAAGGATGATGTTTGCCTGAAATCTTTAGTTGCTTGTAAATAGAATTTTAAGGCACGAACCACATCAAGATTGTGTAAAAGCCGTTCCTTCTTTGCAGATGGATTAGGACACAGGGAAGGAACAATGATTTCCTGGTTAATATTCCTATTAGAAACAACTTTAGGAAGAAAACCAGGTTTGGTACGCAAAACTACCTTATCTGCATGGAACACCAGATAGGGTGAATTACACTGCAAAGCAGACAATTCTGAAACTCTTCAAGCAGAAGATATAGCTACCAAAAACAAAACTTTCCAAGATAATAACTTAATATCTATGGAATGTAAAGGTTCAAACGGAACCCCTTGAAGAACTGAAAGAACTAAATTTAGACTCCATGGCGGAGCCACAGGTTTATAGACAGGCTTGATTCTGACTAAAGCCTGAGCAAACGCTTGAACATCTGGTACCTCTGCCAGACGCTTGTGTAAAAGGATAGACAGAGCAGAAATCTGTCCCTTTAAGGAACTAGCTGACAAACCTTTCTCCAATCCTTCTTGGAGAAAAGACAATATCCTTGGAATCCTAATCTTGCTCCACGAGTAACCCTTGGATTCACACCAACACAGATTTTTCCGCCATATCTTATGGTAAATGTTCCTGGTGACAGGCTTTCTGGCCTGGATCAGAGTATCTATAACTGATTCAGAGAAACCACGCTTAGATTTAGAATTAAGCGTTCAATCTCCAAGCAGTCAGCCGCAGAGAAACTAGATTTGGATGCTTGAATGGACCCTGTATTAGAAGATCCTGCCTCGTTGGCAGTGTCCATGGTGGGACAGATGACATGTCCACTAGGTCTGCATACCAAGTCCTGCGTGGCCACGCAGTCGCTATCAGAATTACCGAAGCCTTCTCCTGTTTGATTCTGGCTACCAGACGAGGGAGAAGGGAAAACGGTGGAAAGACATAAGCCAGATTGAAGGACCAAGGCGCTACTAGAGCATCTATCAATGCCGCCTTGGGGTCTCTGGACCTGGATCCGTAGAGAGGAAGTTTGGTGTTCTGACGGGACGCCATCAGATCCAATTCTGGAATGCACCATAGCTGGGTCAGCTGAGCAAAAAACTCCGGGTGGAGTTCCCACTCCCCCAGGTGAAAAGTCTGACGACTTAAAAAATCCGCCTCCCAGTTGTCTACTCCTGGGATGTGAATTGCAGATAGATGGCAGGAGTGATCCTCCGCCCACCTGATTATTTTGGTTACTTCCTTCATCGCTAGGGAACTCTTTGTTCCCCCCTGATGATTGATGTACGCTACAGTCGTGATGTTGTCCGACTGAAATCTGATGAGTTTGGCTGCCGCTAGTTGAGGCCATGCCTGAAGCGTGTTGAATATCGCTCTCAGTTCCAAAATGTTTATCGGGAGAAGAGACTCTTCCCGAGACCATAGGCCCTGAGCTTTCAGGGAGTCCCAGACCACACCCCAGCCTAACAGACTGGCGTCGGTCGTTACAATGATCCACTCCGGTCTGCGGAAGCACATTCCCTGAGACAGGTGATCCTGAGACAACCACCAGAGAAGAGAATCTCTGGTCTTCTGGTCCAGTTGTATTTGAGGAGACAAATCTGCATAATCTCCATTCCACTGTTTGAGCATGCACAGTTGCAGTGGTCTGAGATGTATTCGAGCAAAAGGCAAGTAGTTAAAAGCTTTAACTTTCTGACCTCCGTCAGAAATATTTTCATTTCTACCGAGTCTATTAATGTTCCCAGAAAGGGAACCCTTGTGAGCTGGGACAGAGAACCTTTTTCGATGTTCACCTTCCACCCGTGAGACCTTAGAAAGGCCAGAACAATCTCCGTATGAGCCTTGGTTCTGGGAAAAGACGACGCCTGTATTAAGATGTCGTCCAGATAAGGTGCTACCGCAATGCCCCGCGGTCTTAGTACCGCCAGAAGGGACCCTAGCACTTTTGTGAAAATTCTGGGAGCGGTGGCCAACCCGAAGGGAAGGGCCACGAACTGGTAATGCTTGTCCAGAAAGGCGAACCTTAGGAACTGATGATGATCTTTGTGTATAGGAATATGTAGGTACGCATCCTTTAGATCCACGGTAGTCATATATTGACCTTCCTGGATCATAGGTAAGATTGTTTGAATGGTCTCCATCTTGAATGACGGAACTTTGAGGAATTTGTTTAGAATTTTTAGATCCAGGATTGGCCTGAAAGTTCCTTCCTTTTTGGGAACCACAAACAGGTTTGAGTAAAAACCCAGTCCTTGTTTAGGGACTGGATATATCACTCCCATCTTGAGTAGATCTTCTACACAGTGTAAGAACGCCTCTTTCTTTGTCTGGTCTGTAGACAGACGAGAAATGTGGAACCTTCCCCTTGGAGGGGAGTCCTTGAATTCTAGAAGATATCCCTGAGTAACGATCTCTAATGCCCAGGGATCGGGAACATCTCTCGCCCAAGCCTGAGCGAAAAGAGAGAGAGTCTGCCACCTACCAGATCCGGTCCCGGATCGGGGGCTACCCCTTCATGCTGTCTTAGTAGCAGCTGCAGGCTTCTTGGCCTGTTTACCCTTGTTCCAGCCCTGCAAAGGCTTCCAGGTTGCCTTGGGCTGTGAAGCGTTACCCTCTTGCTTTGCTGTTGCAGAGGTTGAAGCAGGACCGCTCCTGAAGTTGCGAAAGGAACGAAAATTAGCCTTGTTTTTAGCCTTAAAAGGCCTATCTTGCGGAAGAGCATGGCCCTTTCCCCCGGTGATATCCGAAATAATCTCTTTCAACTCTGGCCCGAAAAGGGTCTTTCCCTTGAAAGGGATATTTAGTAATTTTGATTTGGACAACACGTTGGCCGACCATGACTTGAGCCAAAGCGCTCTGTGCGCCATAATGGCGAAACCAGAATTTTTCGCCGCTAACTTAGCTAATTGCAAAGCGGCATCTGTGATAAAAGAATTAGCCAGTTTTAGAGCATTAATTCTATCCATGACTTCGTCATATGAAGTCTCCCTCTGGAGCGACTCCTCCAGAGCCGCAAAACAAAAAGCCGCTGCAGTAGTTACAGGAATAATGCAGGCAATAGGTTGGAGAAGGAAACCTTGTTGAACAAATATTTTCTTTAGTAAACCTAACTTTTTATCCATAGGATCTTTAAAAGCACAACTGTCTTCAATTGGGACGGTTGTGCGCTTGGCTGGTGTCGAAACTGCCCCCTCTACCTTAGGGACTGTCTGCCACGCGTCACGCCTGGGATCAGTTATGGGGAACATTTTCTTAAAGATAGGGGGGGAACAAAAGGTACACCTGGTCTCTCCCACTCCCTAGCAACAATATCCGCCACCGTCTTAGGGATCGGAAACGCATCAGTGTATACAGGGACTTCTAGATATTTGTCCAATTTCTCTGGGACCACCATAGGGTCACAATCATCCAGAGTTGATAAAACCTCCCTAAGCAGTACGCGGAGGTGTTCCAATTTAAATTTAAATGCTAGTGAATCTGATTCTGCCCGCTGAGAAACCTATCCTGAGTCAGAAATTTCCCCCTCAGACATCACATCCCTCGCCCCTACTTCAGAGTGTTGTGAGGGTACATCAGATAAACATCCCAAAGCTTCCGACTGCTCCTCATCTGTTCTTAAAACAGAGCTATCGCACTTTTTAGGGAAAACTGGCAGTTTGGATAGAAAGGCCGCAAAGGAATTATCCATGACTGTCGCTAGTTGTTGCAATGTAATAGGTGCCAATGCACTAGAGGTACTAGGTATCGCTTGAGCGGGCGTAACTGGTGATGACACATGGGGAGAGGAAGGCGGACTATCCTCATTACCTTCAGTCAAAGAATCATCTAGGGCTATATTTTTAAGTGACACAATATGATCTTTAAAGTGTATAGACACATTAGTGCACTTGGGACACATTTTGAGTGGGGGTTCCAGCATGGCTTCTGAACACATAGAACAAGGCCTTTCCTTAGTGTCAGACATGTTTAACAGATTAGTATTATACACAAGCAGGCTTGGAAAACACTTTAATCAAATAAAAAACACAAATTGAAATAAACAGTACTGTGCCTTTAAGAAATAAAGAAATTTTACAAAACGGTGAAAAATGAACCAAATCTCTTGAAATTTTCACAGTACGTGCCTAATTCGATATGATTGCACACCAAGTTTTAGCCTGATTAACCCTGTAATGCCCAAACCGGAGCAGTCTAAAGCCTACAACCGGTTAATAAACTACAGCACCTTGCCACAGCAGCCTGCTGTGGCCCTACCTGCCCTTAGGGATTAGTTTTGGGAAAAGCAAGCCTCTTGAAGTCCTCAAACAGTCTCTGGACCCTCCATGTGAAGCAGCATGAACAATCTGTCAGAATTAACTGCGCAACTGAGGCGCAAAATTAGGCCCCTCCCACTCCACTCCGGAGTTGTGAGGCCTTCAGAAACCCAAAATAGGTGACTAAAATAATGCCATGTGAAAAAAACCCCGTAAAAAACACACCAAAAGTGTTTAAAAGTGTCTATAAAGAGTATTTTGTTAAATAAAATAATCGATTGCCCTGCAACAGTGTCAACCAGCCTATTGAGCCCTCTTAAATAAGCCCTTAGTTCTATACTGAGTCTCAGAACATGGCTTACCCTTCCCACATGGGGATTCTTGTCAGTCTTCTAGCATTACCTTGTCTTGACTATAAAAAAGATGACTGAAACATACCTTAATGTAAGCCTGCAAACTGTTCCCCCCAACTGAAGTTTTCTGGTACTCCTTAGTCCTGTGTGGGAACAGCAATGGATTTTAGTTACAACATGCTAAAATCATTTTCCTCTCAGCAGAATTCTTCATCACATTTCTGCCAGAGAGTAAATAGTACAAACCGGTACCATTTAAAAATAAACTTTTGATTGAAGATATAAAACTACAAATCTAACACCACGTGGACTCTCTTTGTATTAGATGGAAGTATTTATTTTGCTCTCCAGTGATTATTAAAGTCTGTCTGTAATCAGCCATGTAGTTCAAGTACAAAGAAAGCTGTTACACTGGTTGCTGGCCCCAAGTGTCAACCCTGCGCTACTAATAACGGGATTGTCTAATTTCTTTACCAGTGCACAGGAGAGAAAGAGCAAGGTGCGTAATCATGACGCAGAGATCCTGAAATCCTAACAAGAGGAGGGCCTAGAGGACTGGAGCTGCTCAGATGTATCTCGCTCATGTCATGTACTATACAGATATTCATGCATCCCTGACCCGATAAAACCTGGTTGTATCCTCATTACTAGTAGACTCTCCTGAACATCAGCTCACACACATTAGTGTCCTACCTCCAGGTCCTGGTCTTTAGCAGGTGTCTCTCCTTCTTCCTTCTTTACAGGAATCTCTTTAGACACAAGGCTGTATGTGGTCACCACAATGTCGTACTTAGCCAGCCTGAGAAACAGAAATACCATGAGCAGACACAAAACCAGCAGATAAAGCTACATTATTACTGGGCAACCAAGGGCAGAATGTAGATATACCCATTACCAGCCTGCTGCCACCACAAGCTCTAATGTAGCTAAACTGAAGCCCCGTCAGTCAGTGAACCTTCTGTAGATATCAGTGAAAGGACGGAAATCAGAAGAAATGATGGTAGAGTGGTAAAAAGAGATGAGCTAATTGCAGGCTCAATAATCAAAGATTGTGAAAACAGATCAGCTACATTAAAAGGGACACTAAAGTCAAAATTAAACTTTCATGATTCAGATAGAGCAGCAATGTTAAGCAACTTTCTAATTTACTCCTACTATAAAGTTTTCCTCCTTATCTTGATATCTTTATTTGAAAAACAGGAATATAAGCTAAGGAGCTGGCCCATTTTTGGTTCAGAACCTGGGTTGCACTTACTTATTGGTAGCTAAATGTAGCCACCAATCAGCAAGCACTAGCCAGGGTGCTGAACCAAAAATTGGCTGGGTCCTTAGCTTATAATCCTATTTTTTCAAATAAAGATACCAAGAGAACAAAGAAAAATTGATAATAGGAGCAAATTTGAAAGTTGCTTTGTTGTGTTTACTATCCCTTTAATTGATTATACTATAAAAGGAAAACAGAATTTATGTTTACCTGATAAATTACTTTCTCCAACGGTGTGTCCGGTCCACGGCGTCATCCTTACTTGTGGGATATTCTCCTCCCCAACAGGAAATAGCAAAGAGCCCAGCAAAGCTGGTCACATGATCCCTCCTAGGCTCCGCCTACCCCAGTCATTCGACCGACGTACAGGAGGAAATATGCATAGGAGAAACCATATGATACCGTGGTGACTGTAGTTAGAAAAAATAATTCAACAGACCTGATTAAAAAAACCAGGGCGGGCCGTGGACCGGACACACCGTTGGAGAAAGTAATTTATCAGGTAAACATAAATTCTGTTTTCTCCAACATAGGTGTGTCCGGTCCACGGCGTCATCCTTACTTGTGGGAACCAATACCAAAGCTTTAGGACACGGATGAAGGGAGGGAGCAAATCAGGTCACCTAAATGTAAGGCACCACGGCTTGCAAAACCTTTCTCCCAAAAATAGCCTCCGAAGAAGCAAAAGTATCAAATTTGTAAAATTTGGCAAAAGTGTGCAGTGAAGACCAAGTCGCTGCCTTACATATCTGATCAACAGAAGCCTCGTTCTTGAAGGCCCATGTGGAAGCCACAGCCCTAGTGGAATGAGCTGTGATTCTTTCAGGAGGCTGCCGTCCGGCAGTCTCATAAGCCAATCGGATAATGCTTTTAAGCCAAAAAGAAAGAGAGGTAGAAGTTGCTTTTTGACCTCTCCTTTTACCAGAATAAACAACAAACAAAGAAGATGTTTGTCTGAAATCTTTAGTGGCCTCTAAATAGAATTTTAGAGCACGGACTACGTCCAAATTGTGTAACAAACGTTCCTTCTTTGAAACTGGATTCGGACACAAAGAAGGTACAACTATCTCCTGGTTAATATTTTTGTTGGAAACAACTTTCGGAAGAAAACCAGGCTTAGTACGCAAAACCACCTTATCTGCATGGAACACCAGATAGGGCGGAGAACACTGCAGAGCAGATAACTCAGAAACTCTTCTAGCAGAAGAAATTGCAACCAAAAACAAAACTTTCCAAGATAATAACTTAATATCTACGGAATGTAAGGGTTCAAACGGAACCCCTTGAAGAACTGAAAGAACTAGATTAAGACTCCAGGGAGGAGTCAAAGGTCTGTAAACAGGCTTGATTCTAACCAGAGCCTGAACAAACGCTTGAACGTCTGGCACAGCTGCCAGCCTTTTGTGAAGTAAAACAGATAACGCAGAGATCTGTCCCTTCAGAGAACTTGCAGATAATCCTTTCTCCAAACCTTCTTGTAGAAAGGATAGAATCTTAGGAATTTTTATCTTGTTCCATGGGAATCCTTTAGATTCACACCAACAGATATATTTTTTCCATATCTTATGGTAAATTTTTCTAGTTACAGGCTTTCTAGCCTGAATCAGAGTATCTATTACAGAATCTGAAAACCCACGCTTTGATAAAATCAAGCGTTCAATCTCCAAGCAGTCAGTTGGAGGGAAACCAGATTCGGATGTTCGAATGGACCTTGAACAAGAAGGTCCTGTCTCAAAGGTAGCTTCCATGGTGGAGCCGATGACATATTCACCAGGTCTGCATACCAAGTCCTGCGTGGCCACGCAGGAGCTATCAAGATCACCGAAGCCCTCTCCTGATTGATCCTGGCTACCAGCCTGGGAATGAGAGGAAACTGTGGGAATACATAAGCTAGGTTGAAGGTCCAAGGTGCTACTAGTGCATCTACTAGAGTCGCCTTGGGATCCCTGGATCTGGACCCGTAACAAGGAACCTTGAAGTTCTGACGAGAGGCCATCAGATCCATGTCTGGAATGCCCCATAATCGAGTTATTTGGGCAAAGATTTCCGGATGGAGTTCCCACTCCCCCGGATGGAATGTCTGACGACTCAGAAAATCCGCTTCCCAATTTTCCACTCCTGGGATGTGGATTGCAGACAAGTGGCAGGAGTGATCCTCCGCCCATTGAATTATCTTGGTCACTTCCTCCATCGCCAGGGAACTCCTTGTTCCCCCCTGATGGTTGATATATGCAACTGTCGTCATGTTGTCTGATTGAAACCTTATGAATTTGGCCTTTGCTAGATGAGGCCAAGCTTTGAGAGCATTGAATATCGCTCTCAGTTCCAGAATGTTTATCGGGAGAAGAGATTCTTCCCGAGACCATAGACCCTGAGCTTTCAGGGGTTCCCAGACCGCGCCCCAGCCCACCAGACTGGCGTCGGTCGTGACAATGACCTACTCTGGTCTGCGGAAGCTCATTCCCTGTGACAGGTTGTCCAGGATCAGCCACCAACGGAGTGAATCTCTGGTCCTTTGATCTACTTGAATCGTCGGAGACAAGTCTGTATAATCCCCATTCCACTGTCTGAGCATGCACAGTTGTAATGGTCTTAGATGAATTCGTGCAAAAGGAACTACGTCCATTGCTGCAACCATCAATCCTATTACTTCCATGCACTGCGCTATGGAAGGACGAAGAACCTCATTCTTGAAGGCCCAAGTGGAAGCCACAGCTCTAGTAGAATGAGCTGTAATTCTTTCAGGAGGCTGCTGTCCAGCAGTCTCATAAGCTAAACGAATTATGCTACGAAGCCAAAAAGAAAGAGAGGTAGCGGAAGCTTTTTGACCTCTCCTCTGCCCAGAGTAAATGACAAACAGAGAAGACGTTTGTCGAAATTCCTTAGTTGCCTGTAAGTAAAATTTTAGAGCACGGACTACATCCAGGTTGTGCAGTAGACGTTCCTTCTTTGAAGAAGGATTTGGGCATAAAGAAGGAACAACAATCTCTTGATTGATATTCCTGTTAGTAACTACCTTAGGTAAGAACCCAGGTTTAGTACGCAGGACTACCTTATCCGAATGAAAAATCAAATAAGGAGAATCACAATGTAAGGCTGATAATTCAGAGACTCTTCGAGCCGAGGAAATAGCCATTAAAAATAGAACTTTCCAAGATAACAACTTTATATCAATGGAATGAAGGGGTTCAAACGGAACGCCCTGTAAAACATTAAGAACAAGGTTTAAACTCCATGGTGGAGCAACAGTTTTAAACACAGGCTTAATCCTGGCCAAAGCCTGACAAAAAGCCTGGACGTCAGGAACTTCTGAAAGACGTTTGTGTAACAGAATGGACAGAGCTGAGATCTGTCCCTTTAATGAACTAGCAGATAAACCCTTTTCTAAACCTTCTTGTAGAAAAGACAATATCCTAGGAATCCTAACCTTACTCCAAGAGTAACCTTTGGATTCACACCAATATAGGTATTTACGCCATATCTTATGGTAAATCTTTCTGGTAACAGGTTTCCTAGCCTGTATTAAGGTATCAATAACTGACTCAGAAAACCCACGTCTTGATAAAATCAAGCGTTCAATTTCCAAGCAGTCAGCTTCAGAGAAGTTAGATTTTGATGTTTGAAGGGACCCTGTATCAGAAGGTCCTGTTTCAGAGGTAGAGACCAAGGTGGACAGGATGACAAGTCCACCAGGTCTGCATACCAAGTCCTGCGTGGCCACGCAGGTGCTATTAGAATCACTGATGCTCTCTCTTGTTTGATTCTGGCAATCAATCGAGGAAGTAACGGGAAGGGTGGAAACACGTAAGCCATCCTGAAGTCCCAAGGTGCTGTCAGAGCATCTATCAGGACTGCTCCTGGATCCCTGGATCTGGACCCGTAACGAGGAAGCTTGGCGTTCTGTCGAGACGCCATGAGATCTATCTCTGGTTTGCCCCAACGTCGAAGTATTTGGGCAAAGACCTCCGGATGAAGTTCCCACTCCCCCGGATGAAAAGTCTGACGACTTAAGAAATCCGCCTCCCAGTTCTCCACTCCCGGGATGTGGATTGCTGACAGGTGGCAAGAGTGAGACTCTGCCCAGCGAATTATCTTTGATACTTCCATCATAGCTAGGGAGCTTCTTGTCCCTCCCTGATGGTTGATGTAAGCTACAGTCGTGATGTTGTCCGACTGAAACCTGATGAACCCCCGAGTTGTCAACTGGGGCCAAGCCAGGAGGGCATTGAGAACTGCTCTCAATTCCAGAATGTTTATTGGCAGGAGACTCTCCTCCTGACTCCATTGTCCCTGAGCCTTCAGAGAATTCCAGACGGCACCCCAACCTAGAAGGCTGGCGTCTGTTGTTACAATTGTCCAGTCTGGTCTGCTGAATGGCATCCCCCTGGACAGATGTGGCCGAGAAAGCCACCATAGAAGAGAATTTCTGGTCTCTTGATCCAGATTCAGAGAAGGGGATAAGTCTGAGTAATCCCCATTCCACTGACTTAGCATGCACAGTTGCAGTGGTCTGAGGTGTAAGCGTGCAAAGGGTACTATGTCCATTGCCGCTACCATTAAGCCGATTACCTCCATGCATTGAGCCACTGACGGGTGTTGAATGGAATGAAGCCTGTCCTCTGTCAGGTAAATCTTCATTTCTACAGAATCTATAAGAGTCCCCAGGAAGGGAACTCTTGTGAGTGGAACGAGTGAACTTTTACTTTTCTTTTCATTCACCTTCCATCCATGTGACCTTAGAAATGCCAGCACTAACTCTGTATGAGACTTGGCAGTTTGAAAGCTTGAAGCTTGTATCAGAATGTCGTCTAGGTATGGAGCTACCGAGATTCCCCGCGGTCTTAGTACCGCCAGAAGAGCACCCAGAACCTTTGTGAAGATTCTTGGAGCTGTAGCCAATCCGAATGGAAGAGCCACAAACTGGTAATGCCTGTCTAGGAAGGCAAACCTTAGGTACCGATAATGATCTTTGTGAATCGGTATGTGGAGGTAAGCATCTTTTAAATCTACAGTGGTCATGTACTGACCCTCTTGGATCATAGGTAAAATTGTCCGAATAGTCTCCATCTTGAACGATGGAACTCTTTAGGATCTTTAAGTCCAGGATTGGTCTGAAAGTTCCCTCTTTTTTGGGAACCACAAACAGATTTGAGTAAAACCCCTGTCCCTGTTCCGATCGTGGAACTGGATGGATTACTCCCATTAACAAGAGCTCTTGTACGCAGCGTAGAAACGCCTCTTTCTTTGTCTGGATTGTTGACAATCTTGACAGATGAAATCTCTCTCTTGGAGGAGAGTATTTGAAGTCCAGAAGGTATCCCTGAGATATTATCTCTAGCGCCCAGGGATCCTGAACATCTCTTGCCCAAGCCTGGGCGAAGAGAGAAAGTCTGCCCCCCACTAGATCCGATCCCGGATCGGGGGCCCTCAATTCATGCTGTTTTAGGGGCAGCAGCAGGTTTCCTAGTCTGCTTGCCCTTGTTCCAGGACTGGTTAGGTTTCCAGCCTTGTCTGTAGCGAGCAACAGCTCCTTCCTGTTTTGGTGCAGAGGAAGTTGATGCTGCTCCTGCTTTGAAATTACGAAAGGAACGAAAATTAGACTGTCTAGTCTTGGCTTTGGCTTTGTCCTGAGGCAGGGCATGGCCTTTACCTCCTGTAATGTCAGCGATAATCTCTTTCAACCCGGGCCCGAATAAGGTCTGCCCTTTGAAAGGTATATTAAGCAATTTAGACTTAGAAGTAACATCAGCTGACCAGGATTTTAGCCACAGCGCCCTGCGTGCCTGAATGGCGAATCCTGAATTCTTCGCCGTAAGTTTAGTAAGATGTACTACGGCCTCCGAAATGAATGAATTAGCTAGTTTAAGGACTCTAAGCCTGTCCGTAATGTCGTCCAGAGTAGCTGAACCAATGTTCTCTTCCAGAGACTCAATCCAGAATGCCGCTGCAGCCGTGATCGGCGCAATGCATGCAAGGGGTTGCAATATAAAACCTTGTTGAACAAACATTTTCTTAAGGTAACCCTCTAATTTTTTATCCATTGGATCTGAAAAAGCACAGCTATCCTCCACCGGGATAGTGGTACGCTTAGCTAAGGTAGAAACTGCTCCCTCCACCTTAGGGACCGTTTGCCATAAGTCCCTTGTGGTGGCGTCTATTGGAAACATTTTTCTAAATATCGGAGGGGGTGAGAACGGCACACCGGGTCTATCCCACTCCTTAGTAACAATTTCAGTAAGTCTCTTAGGTATAGGAAAAACCTCAGTACTCGTCGGTACCGCAAAATATTTATCCAACCTACACATTTTCTCTGGTATTGCAACTGTGTTACAATCATTCAGAGCCGCTAACACCTCCCCTAGTAATACACGGAGGTTTTCCAGTTTAAATTTAAAATTTGAAATATCTGAATCCAGTCTGTTTGGATCAGAACCGTCACCCACAGAATGAAGCTCTCCGTCCTCATGTTCTGCCACCTGTGACGCAGTGTCTGACATGGCCCTAATATTAACAGCGCACTCTGTTCTCACCCCAGAGTGATCACGCTTACCTCTTAGCTCTGGTAATTTAGCCAAAACCTCAGTCATAACAGTAGCCATATCCTGTAATGTGATTTGTAATGGCCGCCCAGATGTACTCGGCGCTACAATATCACGCACCTCCCTCTGAGCGGGAGATGTAGGTACTGACACGTGAGGCGAGTTAGTCGGCATAACTCTCCCCTCGTTGTTTGGTGAAATTTGTTCAATTTGTACAGATTGACTTTTATTTAAAGTAGCATCAATACAGTTAGTACATAAATTTCTATTGGGCTCCACTTTGGCATTGCAACAAATGACACAGGTATCATCCTCTGAATCAGACATGTTTAACACACTAGCAAATAAACTTGTAACTTGGAAATACAATTCAATTAGAATAATATTAAAACGTACTGTGCCTTTAAGAAGCACAGAAGATCTATGACAGTTGAAAATTAATAAATTGAAACAGTTATAGCCTCAATCCTTGTAAATAACACAACTTTAGCAAAGGTTTAATCCCATTAGCAAAGATAACAAATTCTGAAAGCAGGAAACAAATTACAGAATAAACGTTTTTTATCTCAGTCAAACTATAATTCTCACAGCTCTGCTG
>NC_069501.1:24865624-24873124 GCF_027579735.1 Bombina bombina
CAATTTCCCTACTAATGTTGTTAGAATTCAATCCTGATAAGCTGCTATATTCTTGTGAGTCTTTAGCACATGGAACATTTTCAAGAATAGACTTCTTTTTAATTTCAGAAACATTAGCCTTACAAGAAATAGAGGCCGAAATAGGAGAAATTAGTATATCAGATCATGCCATCATCTCATTATCTTTTATAGCAGGTAACAAAGAAAGGATCAAAACACTTAGATTTATCTTTCCTCGCTTTTTATGTAATAACCCTAAATTTGTTAATTTTATGAAAGCCTCTTGGCAGCGCTATTATGCTGAAAATTCAAGTTACTCTCACAAGATTGAAATCTGTTGGGAAGCTTTTAAAGCTGTTTTACGAGGTGAAATCCAGGTTTTTGTAAGTATAGGTAAGAAGAAGAGCAGAATAAGAGAAACTCAAATTTTAAATCAGGTTAGGAATGCTTTCACAATGTATTGTGCAAATCCTACAGTGGGGAATTGGGGGAAATATAGAGATAAGAGAAAGGAAAGAGATCTCTTCTTGAAACAAAAATTAGTAGAGGAAGAAACTAAAATAAATCTTTACTTTAAAGGTATTCATGGGTACTCGGCCAAATTTTTGGCCAAACTTACTAAAAGTAGAAAAAAGAAAAATCTTATAGTGGCAATCCAAACGGATAAAGGTAGAGTTACAGAAACTAAGGAGATCTTAGAAATTTTCTATACTTATTACCAACAGCTCTACTCCGATACTGCAATAAACAATGTCAATCATAACAATTTTTGGGATATGATAAAGGCCCCTAAAATATCTAATGAGGATTTGTTAGTGATAAATGCCCCGATTTCAAAACAAGAAATCAGAAAAGCTATAGATAATTTAAAAATGAACAAAGCAGCGGGTCCCGATGGATTCCCCGCTGAATTCTATAAATGTATGAGTGAAGAGGTATCAGTGATACTAGAAAAACTTTTCAATTCTTATTTTTGTACAATGAATCCTATATCCAATTATTTCTCTGCGGCGAATATTTCTCTCATTCTAAAGAAAGGTAAAAACCCGGAAGATCTGGCTTCCTACAGACCAATTTCTGTCTTAAATATAGATTATAAAATATTAATGGCAATTATTGCGGGAAGAATCTCTAAATGTTTACATAATATTATCCATCCAGATCAAACTGGATTTATGATAGACAGAAATCCAACAAAAAATATACGTAAAGTAATTAATCTGTTGGATTACGCGTGGAATGTAGATCAGGGTAGGAAGAAACCGGTCTGGCAAGATGCGGCTATTCTTTCCCTGGATGCCATTAAAGCCTTTGATTCAATTATTTGGGAATATTTATTCAGAACATTAGAGCAATTTGGGTTTAAGGGAGAATTTTTACACTTCATTCATAGAATTTATTATAATCCAATATCTTTTTTACTTATTAATGGGACCTTGTCATCCAAAATAACTTTACAAAGGGGCACTAGGCAGGGGTGTCCGTTGTCCCCCTTGCTTTTTAATATTGCATTAGAACCTCTAGCAATTCGGTTCAGGGAAGTGTTAATGGGATGCCAGTTTGGTATACATTCCCTGAAAATCTTGTTGTATGCGGATGACGTGTTATTATTTTTAGCCAATGTTCAGCAGTCTATCTTATTAGTGTTACAAACTCTGAAACTTTTCAGTTCATTCTCTGGGTATAAGATAAACTTAGAGAAGAGTGAATTATTGTGCCTTAATGATAGAATGATAGTAACTCCTAGTATTCCCTTTAAACAGGTCGATGCTATTAAATATCTAGGCCTGGTTCTGCACAGGAATCCTAGTTGCTGGTATAAAGCTAATTTTGAACCACTGTTCCAAAAGATTGCTGATGACTTACAACTATGGGTTGCATTCCCACTGTCTTTGACAGCACGCGTTAGGCTAATTAAATCTATCATTTTCCCACGTTTGTTATACCCGCTTCAGAATTTACCGTTGTTTATCTTAAATAAGGATCTTAAGCGAATTAACTCCTTATTTACTAAATTTATTTGGAATAATAAAAAATCACGATTGGCCTTAGGGAGACTTATGCAAACTCCTGGAGGGGCTGGTTTAGCGTTACCTGATCTTAAACTCTACAATTTGGCGGCGCTGGTTAAGATAGCAATGGATTGGATTGCTGGCTCCAACATCGTTTCTTCTGAAGAGATAGAATCATTTGTAATTGCACCATTTTCATTAAAAGCGATCTTGCACTGCAAAGTACAGAAATTGCCGCAGAATATTAGCTGCCTTATCTCTATAAAGAATGTAGTATATGCATGGCAAAAAACCTGTGCAATTTTAGATCTGGATTATTCTTTTTCTGATTTCTTACCTATTGTAAGTAACCCGAGTTTTCTTCCAGGGATACATCAAAAAGTATTTAGAGACTGGGCAGAAAAAGGTTTACTTTATGTGAAACAATTTCTTGACGAAAATTATCATATAGTACCTGCTGAAGATATTTTCAGTAATTACAATATACCTAGATCCAATTTATTCGCGTATTTTCAAATCCGTCATTTGATTTTAGATCAGAAGTGGCGGCCTACATCCACAATAGTTTGGCCCGATATTAAACTTTGTATACAAAAATTCACTACAGGTGATGCCTCGATCTCTCTGTTGTATGATATCATGCTGAATAAGCAGAGTCTGCCCATTAGGGATAATCTAGGTAAATTTTGGTCTGCAAAAATTCCCGTGATAGATTTTGAAAATATTTCTCAAAGCTTTAATTTGCTGCAGAAATGCAAAGTACCAATGGCCTGGAAAGAATCACATATGAAGCTGATTAATGACTTCTATATTTCACCATGGAAGATGAAAAAGTTTTACCCTTTATCAGTCAATATCTGCCCACGTTGCGCATATTATAAGGCAGATATACTCCATATGTTTTGGTCTTGCCCTATGGTCAGACAATTATGGCTGAAGATAATTTATTGGTTTAATAAATTATACAAAGTTACAATATTGCTAGCAGTAGAGGATATTTTCTTTCTATACCCTTTCAATGATGATTTTAATAGGAACACCATAGAAAGCTTAAATACAGTTATATTAGCAGTTAGATTCTGTATACTTAAAAATTGGAAAAGTAAGCGTTTATTAGGACTAGCTGAGGTCTTTAAAATATTTCAGGAGCAGATTGTCTTTGAATCTTTCCATCTCCATGATGCCTCTGAGAAAAGAATTAAGAAGTTCTTATGGAAATGGTCACCGGTTATATTAACCTATCCAAGTGTTATTCAAAAAATGATTCTCTCCCCCTTTCTAGCATCAGAAAGTTTTGCAGAATTGACTCTATTAAATGTTTTTCCACATAATTGGATTAGGTAGCCTGGATGGGTCAATATGGAGATATGGAAGGACAGTTGGAGGGGGGGAGAGGAGGAGAGGATTGTCCCTTTTTTTTTTTTTTTTTCTCTCTCTCTCTCTCTTTCTTTTCTGTCTATATTTATGTGTATATTTATATGATTTGGTTATGTGTTGAATCTGTAAACAAGGTGATGTAAAAACCCTTTAAAAGTTCAGCAGTGTATATTAATAATGACAAATCTTGAGCAGGGTATTAGGTATTGATGATCATTTTATATATTGAAGTAATTATTTCCTCATGTGATCATTTTTTTTTGTCTTTCTGTATGCAGCGCTGCTTTGTTTTGTTTTGTTATGTTATTTTTCTTGATCTTCGCTCTGCGTGGTATAAAGATTTGTAATTTGATTTGCTTTTGTTTGATATACGCTGTTGGTTATCTATAAATAAAAGTTTAAAAAAAAAGAATTCACAACTTTAGGTAAAAATTCAAAAGAAGTTCGCAACACTGCCTTATCCTGATGAAAAATCAGAAAAGGAGACTCACAAGAAAGAGCAGATAATTCAGAAACTCTTCTGGCAGAAGAGATTGCCAAAAGGAACAAAACTTTCCAAGAAAGTAATTTAATGTCCAATGAATGCATAGGTTCAAACGGAGGAGCTTGAAGAGCCCCCAGAACCAAATTCAAACTCCAAGGAGGAGAAATTGACTTAATGACAGGTTTTATACGAACCAAAGCTTGTACAAAACAATGAATATCAGGAAGATTAGCAATCTTTCTGTGAAAAAGAACAGAAAGAGCAGAGATTTGTCCTTTCAAAGAACTTGCGGATAAACCTTTATCTAAACCATCCTGAAGAAACTGTAAAATTCTCGGAATTCTAAAATAATGCCAAGAAAAATGATGAGAAAGACACCAAGAAATATAAGTCTTCCAGACTCTATAATATATCTCTCTGGATACAGATTTACGAGCCTGTAACATAGTATTAATCACAGAGTCAGAGAAACCTCTTTGACCAAGAATCAAGCGTTCAATCTCCATACCTTTAAATTTAAGGATTTGAGATCCTGATAGAAAAAAGGACCTTGCGACAGAAGGTCTGGTCGTAGCGGAAGAGTCCACGGATGGCAAGAGGCCATCCGGACAAGATCCGCATACCAAAACCTGTGAGGCCATGCCGGAGCTACCAGCAGAACAAACGAGCATTCCTTCAGAATCTTGGAGATTACTCTTGGAAGAAGAACTAGAGGCGGAAAGATATAAGCAGGATGATACTTCCAAGGAAGTGATAATGCATCCACTGCTTCCGCCTGAGGATCCCGGAATCTGGACAGATACCTGGGAAGTTTCTTGTTTAGATGAGACGCCATCAGATCTATTTCTGGAAGCTCCCACATTTGAACAATCTGAAGAAATACCTCTGGGTGAAGAGACCATTCGCCCGGATGCAACGTTTGGCGACTGAGATAATCCGCTTCCCAATTGTCTATACCTGGGATATGAACCGCAGAGATTAGACAGGAGCTGGATTCCGCCCAAACCAGAATTCGAGATACTTCTTTCATAGCCAGAGGACTGTGAGTCCCTCCTTGATGATTGATGTATGCCACAGTAGTGACATTGTCTGTCTGAAAACAAATGAACGATTCTCTCTTCAGAAGAGGCCAAGACTGAAGAGCTCTGAAAATTGCACGGAGTTCCAAAATATTGATCGGTAATCTCACCTCCTGAGATTCCCAAACTCCTTGTGCCGTCAGAGATCCCCACACAGCTCCCCAACCTGTGAGACTTGCATCTGTTGAAATTACAGTCCAGGTCGGAAGCACAAAAGAAGCCCCCTGAATTAAACGATGGTGATCTGTCCACCACGTTAGAGAGTGTCGTACAATCGGTTTTAAAGATATTAATTGAGATATCTTTGTGTAATCCTTGCACCATTGATTCAGCATACAGAGCTGAAGAGGTCGCATGTGAAAACGAGCAAAGGGGATCGCGTCCGATGCAGCAGTCATAAGACCTAGAATTTCCATGCATAAGGCTACCGAAGGGAATGATTGTGACTGAAGGTTTCGACAAGCTGAAATCAGTTTTAGACGTCTCTTGTCTGTTAAAGACAGAGTCATGGACACTGAATCTATCTGGAAACCCAGAAAGGTTACCCTTGTCTGAGGAATCAATGAACTTTTTGGTGAATTGATCCTCCAACCATGATCTTGAAGAAACAACACAAGTCGATTCGTATGAGATTCTGCTAAATGTAAAGACTGAGCAAGTACCAAGATATCGTCCAAATAAGGAAATACCACAATACCCTGTTCTCTGATTACAGACAGAAGGGCACCGAGAACCTTTGTAAAAATTCTTGGAGCTGTAGCTAGGCCAAACGGCAGAGCCACAAACTGGTAATGCTTGTCCAGAAAAGAGAATCTCAGGAACTGATAATGATCTGGATGAATCGGAATATGCAGATATGCATCCTGTAAATCTATTGTGGACATAAAATGCCCTTGCTGAACAAAAGGCAAGATAGTCCTTACAGTTACCATTTTGAACGTTGGTATCCTTACATAACGATTCAATATTTTTAGATCCAGAACTGGTCTGAAGGAATTCTCCTTCTTTGGTACAATGAAGAGATTTGAATAAAACCCCATCCCCTGTTCCAGAACTGGAACTGGCATAATTACTCCAGCCAACTCTAGATCTGAAACACAATTCAGAAATGCTTGAGCTTTCACTGGATTTACTGGGACACGGGAAAGAAAAAAATCTCTTTGCAGGAGGTCTCATCTTGAAACCAATTCTGTACCCTTCTGAAACAATGTTCTGAATCCAAAGATTGTGAACAGAATTGATCCAAATTTCTTTGAAAAAACGTAACCTGCCCCCTACCAGCTGAGCTGGAATGAGGGCCGCACCTTCATGTGGACTTAGAAGCTGGCTTTGCCTTTCTAGAAGGCTTGGATTTATTCCAGACTGGAGATGGTTTCCAAACTGAAACTGCTCCTGAGGATGAAAGATCAGGCTTTTGTTCTTTGTTGAAACGAAAGGAACGAAAACGATTATTAGCCCTGTTTTTACCCTTAGATTTTTTATCCTGTGGTAAAAAAGTTCCTTTCCCACCAGTAACAGTTGAGATAATGGAATCCAACTGAGAACCAAATAATTTGTTACCCTGGAAAGAAATGGAAAGTAGAGTTGATTTAGAAGCCATATCAGCACTCCAAGTTTTAAGCCATAAAGCTCTTCTAGCTAAAATAGCTAGAGACATAAACCTGACATCAACTCTGATAATATCAAAAATGGCATCACAGATAAAATTATTAGCATGCTGAAGAAGAATAATAATATTATGAGAATCATGATCTGTTACTTGTTGTGCTAAAGTCTCCAACCAAAAAGTTGAAGCTGCAGCAACATCAGCCAAAGATATAGCAGGTCTAAGAAGATTACCTGAACACAGATAAGCTTTTCTTAGAAAGGATTCAATTTTCCTATCTAAAGGATCTTTAAACGAAGTACCATCTGACGTAGGAATAGTAGTACGTTTAGCAAGGGTAGAAATAGCCCCATCGACTTTAGGGATTTTGTCCCAAAATTCTAATCTGTCAGACGGCACAGGATATAATTGCTTAAAACGTTTAGAAGGAGTAAATGAATTACCCAATTTATCCCATTCTCTGGAAATTACTTCAGAAATAGCATTAGGAACAGGAAAAACTTCTGGAATAACCACAGGAGATTTAAATACCTTATCTAAACGTTTAGAATTAGTATCAAGAGGACCAGAATCCTCTATTTCTAAAGCAATTAGTACTTCTTTAAGTAAAGAACAAATAAATTCCATTTTAAATAAATATGAAGATTTATCAGCATCAATCTCTGAGACAGAATCCTCTGAACCAGAAGAGTCATCAGAATCAGAATGATGATGTTCATTTAAAAATTCATCTGTAGGGAGAGAAGTTTTAAAAGATTTTTTATGTTTACTAGAAGGAGAAATAACAGACATAGCCTTCTTGATGGATTCAGAAACAAAATCTCTTATGTTATCAGGAACATTCTGCACCTTAGATGTTGAGGGAACTGCAACAGGCAATGGTACATTACTAAAGGAAATATTATCTGCTTTAACAAGTTTGTCATGACAATTAATACAAAC